>NC_088886.1:47408471-47710109 GCF_037157495.1 Lathamus discolor | reverse complement strand
AGTTAATGTAAAAATTAAGTTTATATAAATTTACCAATCAATGGTTGATCATGCCAAGCTAATTTTATACTTTTAAAAAAGAATAAAAATGTTTTGCCCAGAACTTTGGCATCTCTAATTAGAAATACCTGCTTTGCCTCTTTGAATGCATAATGGGGGCATGTAAATTACTTCAGTTTAAGATATTGTAATCTCCAGAAGTTCCATGTTGGTTTGTATCAGGGCATCAACAAAAAGCTATGCTAGCCACTTTCCTGGTCTTCCCTACAGTCTACATGTATTTCCCTTTTCACTGACTTTTCCCAGCATGCAAAATCTATGCCTTCAAAATGCTGCATTAGAATTTTATTTATTCATTGTTATGTAAGGAACAGTACATATAACACTTTTAATTTCCTTCTGTTAGGGGAGGACCATAAGAATTCCTCCTGACGCTGATTAAAAAAAATAATTCATTTGTATAGATCAATTGTTTGATGTTTACTCTCTGAATATTTAGTAGCTGAAAATTGCTGGCAGGAATTGTTACTGACACAGCAAATTTTAAATTGACAATAGAGAGCACTTGTGGGAAATATGTTTCACAGTTGGAGTAGGAACATTCAGTAGAAAGTCATCACCTTAATGCTCTGTGATCTGCATGGCTGAAGAAACCAACATGTTCTGAATGTTGACAAAAATTAGTGAAAAGCAGGCATCAGAACAAGCATTTTTAGGATCTACCCGTAAGAGAGCTTTTAAAAAAGCATAAAATTGCAAGTAATGCAAGCATCAGTAGTGAGGTCCCAAAGTGAACCCCTCTTCCTCTTCCTCTGAAATGTACCATAAAGAAAAACGTAGGTGACAATTCTGTAGCTGTATGTAGAGTGTAGGTTGTTAGATGGTTGTCTGGGAGTCAAGATAAATAAACAGCTTTCAGTGGTAATGGACGTAAGTGCATGCTTGTCTGATATGAAATACACACACATGAATGCAAGTATATGAATTAAAGTTTTGTAGATTTCTATATATGCTTTCTGTAACATGCATTAAAGACATTAAATCATAAGCGTAATGGAGCATGCTGATGCCTTTTTTCCATATGAAAAAAAGGTTTGCTTTTCCTTTCTTTTGCTCTCTTTAGCAATTAGTAAATGCAAATAATGAACCAGAAAAATGATCTCAAGAATTAATGGAATTACAGAAGTATTGGACCAGGATGATTGGAAAAATATGGAAATGTATTGGGAAGTTTCAATATATCTGTGATACAGAAAACCACTTTTTTTTTTTTGGTTGGGTCCCCCCCCTCCCCCCTCCCCCCCCCCCCATGCAATCTGCTGCTGAGCGGGGATGCTCCTTGCCTGCACTAACTTCTCTTTTGGATGATTTAATGATTGCACTGTCATTCTCTGAATCTTCTTTTAGTAAATAATTTTATATCTGTTTTTATATCCAATTAATTATAAAGCAACTTCAGAAAATATTTTTTCCTAACTTAATGTCAAGGGAATAACCAGACTGTTGGGTCTCTGGATAAGTATGTCTTAGCAAAGGATCACAAGCACTTGTCTTATGACAAAAGATAGTGCCCCTCCACTGTGATGTAGTAATGGGAGACACCATGGATTGTTCCTAGTCCAGATAAAACACAAAGCTGAACAGATGCCCTTAACTCTCTGCGGTGGTGGTTTGATTCAAGTCTATACTTTACACTTGCATTGGTCTGCGAAGGTGGCTAATACAGCTAACTAGCTCTTAGTTAAGGCTTAGCAACTTAAGCACTACTAAATCTTTTGCTTGTGTTTGCCTTTATGTCCTTCTGGCAGCATAAAGACTCGAAGGCACTTTTAAAGAAATTTGCTCCTGGTTTAATAAACACTTGCAAAACTCCAGTAAAATAGAAGGACCTTGGTAAGAGTTAACAGGGTATTTCATATCTTCTGGAAAGCCATACTTTAAATATTGAAAATGATGGTTTTTATGCGCTTAGCCAATGCTTTTGAGTAATATTTCAGATAGCAGTGTGGTGAACTGGCGTTAATGAAATAAAAAAGAAAATAGCCACAGGGTTATCTTCAAAGCTTTAGGTATCATTTGAAAACAAATTATATGATCTTGGATGTGAATTGCCCCACTGAATTGAACACAGTTGTGTTCCTGAGGGAACATAGTTCCTGTCAAAATGAGATACAGTCTGAGCTGGCTGAGGCCAGCTGAGATCAGGATGTGTCATTTGGTGCTACTGATGCAGGAGAGCTTATTTATAAGAAGTCCGAATCCAATTCCTTGTTCACCTGAAAAAGGAAACAATTCTTGGTTTGCTTTTTTTTTCCAGTTGTGCAGTATGAGGTTTAATTCCTCTTCTCTTGTTACCTGCCAACACAAAGGTTTTAAGGAATTTGCCCCATGACTCAGTGAGGGTGTCTGTTATAAATCTGCTTTCAGTGGAAAGTACATCTAGTTATTATTATGAAGACTGGTGGTGGCTGTGTTTACATTGCAAGTACAGACCTTCACAAGTATTTCAAGAAAATATTGTACCAGTACATGCACTTCCGTTTGCAGAGCTTGATGTGTTTTCATTACGCCCTAGATTTTTTCTCCAGATTAGCTATACAGACCCGGAAATTCATTAACCACATGTTAGCTCTGGGGTAGTAACCCCAACTTCACAAGGGGGTGGAAGGTGCAGAGCAAGAGAGAGGTTGATTTTACTCTTAGAAATAGCTCTTAGGCAAAGCAGTTCTTAAAGCAGCAGGTATTTTTTGCTGTTCAGTTTCCTAGTCTCGTGTTGCTCCTCACTATTCTTAACAGAAGGCTAGTTCTTGGTTGTCCAAGTTAAACTGTGCTGGGTGCCAGATAAAGTTTTCTGTGTTCCAAAATTGAATGATGCGCATTAATTTTCTTTGCTAAATAACATGTGCTCTGCTATATGTTTTAATCTGTCTTTCATCTGATTTATTAGGCACACATTATCAGTGTATAATGACAGTATTTATCTTAGAATTTACAATTATATAAATAATTCAAGTAGTCAGAAATCAAAATGACTGTGGCTTGCCTTGTGGTTGCTACCCTAGTGATTTGACACCACAGAAGTACAGGGGTAGGGAATGCTGCTTTTGAATGATCAACAAAGGATTTTACTTTCTCTACATGAGCAGCTAAATATTGTCAAAATATAAAAGAGAATGCTAATATACTGTGATTGGTCATCAGCCCCCTGGAATGGAAGAAGGCTCAGAGGAGATGGGCCAGGGTTATATGAAGCTTGAGGAATAATGAAGGATGTGACTGACCACAGCTCTTGCAATGACCAGTTTATCAACAGTTGAGTGGATTGACTGATGGTGATAGTGTTTCTCCCAGAAAGAGAGTTCATTGAAAGAGTGTCAATGTCTCCTTGGGTTAGCTGGATCAGCATGGTGGGAGTGAATAAGTGATGTGGCTTAGCAAAACATGAGTATAAAAAGAGAGCAGAGGGCTTGAGCTGGTTTCACTCCATGTACTCTTATCCAGGGATTTGTAATGCCTAGCATCCTAATGCGGAGCGTATTCTGGAAGCTGGTAACGTAGAAAACCATTGAGATTGTGATTGAACTATGCATTGCAAACACTTTTTTTTTTTTTGCTAAGTGTAACTTACGTTTATATTGTGTTACACAATACATTTAGTATCACTCCACTATATCAGGAATAGTGTAACATCAGCAAGCTTCAAATATGTAAATTTGGTATTAGACGTTGCACCCTCCACGTGTGAAGTATCTAAAATAAACCTGGTCAGTGAGTATTGGACTCTGACAAATACTGCTAATACGGATGATCTTGTTAGAATGATTTTTCTAAGGAAAGCAAGATCTAGGCATAAAATAAATGTTCATTCTATATAATTGTTTAATGTCTGGACTGGTACTAAGAAATCCTGTTACTTGAAAATTAATGGTCAGGTGAAAGCAAATACAGTATGCTGAATGACAGAGGACATGAAATTGGCCATTATGCAATGAAAGGGCTGACTTGAGAAGCAGAGCATTTCAGTGCAGATGTAAGAAACACATGTAATAGCTTTCAAGGCAAATGAATCTAGCAAGTACACCTAGAACTGCTGCCAGATTTAATCTTACTGATCATTATATAAGACAACAAAAAGCAAAGCAAACAAATTTTTTCTGACAATACTCAGATCAGTATTACAACTCTTTGTATCTACTTGTGTGGCTTTTGTTGTTAAATTACAAGAAGATTAAATCAATTGCAAGAGTTGTCTAATATTTTCTGGAAATTTTCTACATTTCTAGGTTTTTTCATAAAAAAACGAGGAAAACACTATTATTCCTCTTGAAATATTTGCTGCTTCAAATTTATCCTTTTACTGCTTTGTAGTTAGGGTAAAAGAATGTTGGTTATGACATAAGTAAAATTGGATACTGAAATATTACTGTTAGTAGCATGTAAGACTATATATAGGTATATAAAATTTCTCTTAAGAGATCTATATATATAGCTGTATATATATATGCACACCTAGAGATTTTGTATACCTATTGCTGATAAAAAATATCCGTTTTCTTTTGCTTTCTGTAGATTGAAAAGATACTGTAAAGAGACTGGTACTTCTAAGTCTTCTTCAATGAGTGTCTCATTTTCTTAAAACTTAAGTGTCTTCTGAGGAAATATGCAATGTATCCTCAGATCTCAAAGGATACACAGTTTTCAAAGGATTCAAATACCATTTATCTGAATCATGACGTTATTCACAACACATTGTTTTGAAAATGACCTTTCATTACTTGCTGATTATGATATGATTCACATTATGAGAAAATTGTATCCTTACATCTCTTTACTAAAAAGGTTTTTACAAGGGTTAGTTTGGTGTGACTGCTGATGTCCTATGTTGCTGAGAAATGATTTCACTTCTTATGAATACTTATAATAAGATAGGCTATGAAAAATATAAGAAAATACTTATGAAGTATTTGAAGACCTATAACTCTATAACTGACTACCACAAATTATATTAAAGAAGGAGGGTGAAAAAAGTAATTCTTTTGCTGATGGAAGTTGGCAGCTCTATCACTCATTTTCTTAGTGAAATGGATTCAGTGGAATTAATGTTGGGCATAAAATTTCCTTTGAGAGGCAAAACTGTTTAAATTACAACCTTATAAATATGATAGGTCTTCCATAGGAATAAGAATGAAGACTTCTAATAAACTACTGGAAGAGTGGTTTAAAAGCACTGAAAAGAGAGTACACTCATTTCTAAGAGGCAAAGCTGGGACTCCTGCTGAGTAGCAAACCACTGCTTGTGCATTCTAGTTTATGTTTGCATCTGGCCAGCTTACAGTGCAAACACAGCCTTAGGTGTTGGAACCACTGTGCAGGATTGTGGACTTTGGGAGGCTTAATTTATTTTTGATTTTTTAATTTCTTCATTATTCTGTTGTTCTCCAGTATAAATAGCTGTCTTACTTGAAGCAGCTACTTGCGTTTTAAGGGTGCTTCTCACCAGGTACTAAGCAGGTGCCTTGCTATTATTATTTCTCTTGATAGTGAAGGGACTACTATCTTGTCCTGTTTTGGCCAAATGTCTCATTTATTCTTCATTTCTTTGTGGAACAACAAGCATTTATAAGCGGGGGGGGGGGGGGAAGAGGAAGCGTGTTTTATACAGATCATGCAGTGACTATCTGGGTCAGTAATGAAATAATTGTTTCAAGGAAACTGCCAGTAGGCATGGAGAATTGCATTCATTCAGGTAAGATCCCTAGAGAGATCACATGAGAGTGGGCATATTTTTTTTTCTGTCAAAGCTTTCTTTTTTCTTAGATAAGTTTGTAGTGTGTTGTTAAATTAATAACACTTTTCATAGCATTGTCAGACATCACAAAACTGTCTAATTGTCTTCCTCAGAGGGACCATTTCTAAGTTGGTGGAGATGCAATTTATTTTTTGTTTTGCTTTGTTTGTTCTGACTTTTTGAATGTTGTGGGAACTGTGGACTTTAACAGCCAAGCAGTAATATTTATGTAGGTAATTTAAATGTAACTAAATCAAATAAAACTGAAGTTCTCTACCAGCTTTCAAAGGCCAAGTCATTGTGTCCAAATTTGGCTTTAATTTTCCAAAATTCTTACTTGCTTTGAATTTAATTTCCTAGTTTAGTGTTTGTCCAGTCTGTCCCATATAAAACTTCCCTTCTCCAAGTTGCCTCCCTGCTCTTCCCTTGTTCTGTTACTGCACTAACATGGTAGTTGCTGCTCTCACTCTACATTTTTGAAACCTAATGGAGCCTTCCTAAATTTGGTGAATCTGACAGCTGCAGAGATGTTTGTAATGAGTTTGTTGGCACTTTACCTTGTGTTGCTGGAGTACATTTTGAACCACTGCAACAAGAATTCATCAATAATGTAATGAACAAAAAAACAAGTTCCCTTGCTGAGATTAGTCTTTGCTGGGACTTACCCACACTCAGTACTTGAGAAAACTGAACTCAGTCCCTTAAGTGGAGTACAGTCAATGTGTTCAAAAGCAGAAAATACCTGAATCTCTGTGGATGCTCTCATAGAGAAGTCAAGTAGCCTTAGACTGCTGTAGCTTAATCTTCTGAGCAACAGGTGGCGTCACGTTTTCTGTAGAGGGTTAGATTACAGCGGTGATTTAAACCCTCATAGCAACTTGTGCTTGATTCTCTTAACATGCTTTATTGCACTGCCTTCACAGTTTTAGCTGATTTGCTCCCATTTATAAGGAGCATAGATAAGTTGCTATATGGTAGAGATTACAGAGAGTATAGATAGGTGGTGATGTTATTTTTTAATTCAGTCTGTGGTTCAATGTTTAAATCTGCGATTGACTTTTTATCTGTAGATTGGATTAAATATGTGGTAAGTGCCTATACCAGTCTTTTCAAACACAAATTCATTATCTTAATGAGCCACTACTTTGTTTAAAAAAGCAGACAGCTTGGTGTGTCCTTGGCTGATTAAAACAGTAATCTGTCCTTAACACAACAGCTAAAATACATTCAGATTAGTATTCCATTATAATTCATCGAATGACTTTGAGTGCAATCTGTCAAAATGATGTGGTTAGCAAGACAGAGGTCTGCAGCTGACAAAAATGGGGGTGCACTAAATGCGTCTCACTTGGTTTAGGAGTTAGCAGAAATCTTAGATTTGGGAAATGAGTCAGTACCTTGTTCAGGAAAGCAACATAGGTATGTTAATTTCAATTAAAACATCCAAAAACCTCCTTGCTTGCTCCCCTTCGTTGCTCCCCTGCGTTGCTCCCCTTCGCTGCTCCCTCTTTCTTTCAAAAGTAAAATGTGACTAATACTACTCTTGGTCTCTGTTCCTTCAAGGGCATACTCGTTATTCTGTGCAGGGTCAGAACAGGAAGGGAGTGGGTTAGGCTGTGCTTAGCAATAGGTCTGAAGAGCTTAACCTAATCAGACCAAGGATAAAGGAATCAATAGTAAGAGACAAAATAAACAGTGCTGCTCTCTGAATATCACATTAATGTCATGAGTTTTCCTTTCTGTTTTGTGAAAGGAAAGATCTGGTCACATATAAATGTCTGTCTGTTTGGGTCCCCACCCCTTTTAACAACAGAGAAATGAAGATGGACAAAGATGGATGGGGCAGGGGAGGGAAAGTATAATATAAAAATGAGTGGGATGAACCCAGGGTTTGATGGTAACTACAAGGGAGGAAAAAAGAGATCACCAAAATGAACAGGCATACCCCCAGACAAACAAATGAAATGTCACCAATAACAACTAAAAGCCCTACTGCCCCACATGTTCTAGCAGTTTTAGGGTAGGATTAATCTATCCCAATTAAGGTGTCGAAAGAGTGAATTTTTATCTTTGAACATTTATATTTTGTAATAGAAGAAAATAAATAGGCGCTGACAAGGAATGATTAGCCCCATTATAAGGACAGAGGTTGGGGGAGCATGTAAATCCTAGTGCATTGGTAATATTGTACTATCATGGCCTAAATGTAAGTGTAGGCATACCTTTATAGATATGTGCTTATACCTATTTTCTCCTGCTTTTTCATTTTCCTGCGTTTGGGAAAATGAAAGGTTTGTGATTGCTGTCTGTTTGTTCCTCTGATTTTTACAAGTCAAAACAGTACTTTTTTCATTGGGTTTTTAATCCAGTCATCTAGATCTGTATGCAGATCTCTGGTTTATAGTCAGCGTCATGGAAAATTTCAGTTAAAAATAACCCATGCTGAATTGTTAAATGTTTTAATTGAATCATCAAACTCAGTGAATTCTTGGTTGCTGATTATGAACGCTCTTGATTTTATTGCTAAATTGTCTGATTTTTGCCGTTCTGCTGCATTTTAGTTTGCTGTATCAATTACAGCTTCCAAATCATTAGAGGAGCAACAAGCGAGGTTCTGAGAAAATTCTTAGGAAAGTTTGTTTTCAGATTTGTGGAAAAACAGAACAGAAATGCCAATGATTGTGTTTTTGCCTATATAGCCATACCGAAAAGTTTCCATATCTCCTAAAGATCATATTCTATTAGAGTGAAGTCTAGATTTTCAGGAACAGGAGTATTTTCTGGGTAAATATGTCTTTTCTTCCAGAGTTCAGAAATACAGTTCTCTCTCCCTGACAGCATCCACTTTTAATTACAGAGCTTTCTTTTTGATGTTTTGCTCCTGACACTGAACACTGCATGAGGCCATTGCATTTTTGTTGCTGGCTTCGTAGAAATAAGTTTTACACTGTTGACTTGATAGGTGCCATTGAACTTTATTGTGACAGAGGAAAAAAAAAAGTAGTACTGGAAAACAAATAATAAGCAATAGATTAAAAGGGAAGGGAGAAGAAATTATGAAAGAAAAAGAACCCCAAACTGCTTATGACCAGTGGAAAAGAAATTAAATTACTGAAGGAAACATAATTATCCGGCTTTATGAGGAAGACATTGCCAGCTATGTGGCGCAGAAGAGACTGAATTGAGGGTTGTCTGCCAAAGAAGCAGGAAAGAAATGAAGGGAAACTTCATGCCTACATAGAATCCAGCAAAACTGCAGATGAATGAGAATGTTGAGTGGAGTGCCATCCACTCATCTGGAAACACCTTTCTAGAGCCCTGTAAAATAGATGTGCTTGTGGGAACATTTACCTGAACAACAGCAAGTAATCCCTAATTGAACTTCCAGAGTCTGCTTCTTGATGATGCAAAGCAGTTGCACTCATCTTAAATCTTTACTTTTTATCCTCCTCTTTTCTAGTGCTGATTGATAGATAGATTCTGCAGTTGTCACTGTGGTAGAAATCATCACAATGCAACCACGTATATGGCTTGGTATATTTATTTATTTTTTTCTGTGGCATTCTCTTTCTTGTCAGGTAATTTATCAAAAGTAAACCCAACCAATTGGATTATAAACACTTGAACTACTTAGAAACAAATCCATGTGTACACTGTTTTGATTTATGTAAGTCAGCCAAAAATTCAAAAAAATAATAAATCTTAAGCCAAAAGTTTTATTTTGAACTAAAAACATTCATATACCAATAGGCATTGAAATGTTGATTTGAATTAAATGCTTCTCACGGGTCTAAGTTTTATGTGTGTATATAATGTAATTAAATTCTTGCTATCTCTCAATTTCTGTTAAAAGAAGTTTTGTTTTAGTCACTACTGTGGCTAAGCCCAAGAGTTTTTAAGGACTCTCAAACAGGACAATATTTCTTCTTTCATGCCTGGGTCCAGAATAGTGTTGTCATTAAAATAACAAGTTGGAAAAAGAA
This sequence comes from Lathamus discolor, assembly GCF_037157495.1. Classification (NCBI taxonomy): domain Eukaryota; kingdom Metazoa; phylum Chordata; class Aves; order Psittaciformes; family Psittacidae; genus Lathamus; species Lathamus discolor. Next base: position 47,700,338 of record NC_088886.1, on the reverse strand, counting down.
AATATGTTCATGAAACAAGAACCATCCGCATGCCATGCACTTAGTCTATATCAATTTCCACAGCCTGCTCTCACTGAGCCGAGCCTTGTTCACATGTGCTGCACCTGGTGTCAGTTGATACATCATACATAAACATGTTGTATTTTTCAATTCTTTGTCAGACACCTACAAGTTTATTTTAATAATTTTAATTTTATTACAAGAATATTGTACCTGGACCCTTTGTTGACTTTGTGCATTGCTTTCACAGCAAGACTCTGCTTGAAAATCATTAAAGACTCAGTGAGTCTTACAGACACCATAATGTGAGTATGTTCTCATCTTTCTTCCCATAGGTGGTGGCCCCTGCAGAGTATGTAAACAGAAATGCAACTGAGAGTTGGCTACGAGAAATGATGAAATAAATTGTTTAAACATCAGGAGTTCTGGTGAACCAGACCATGTTCTGGAGCTGATATCCTTTCTGGGTTCTGTAAAAGGAAAGCCATACAGCACATGGAACAAGATATCTCTTCTTCCTTCCCGCTTTAATAACTAATAATTTATATCTTTTATTACATTATTTTATTTTTTTTTCTTTTACTTTGCACTTGAGAGCACAAAACAGGTAGCGACATGGTCATATACATGGTACTGTATATGTGAAGAATCTCACCATTATGTTCACTTCCATCAGTCATGTGTGACAAAAATACGTAACTGCAGCTGAAAATGACAGAATTACTGTTACGCTGATGCCTGTTTCTCATCTGTAAGTATTAGAGGATTTGTTGCATTTCATCTATTACCTGTTAATCTCGTAGGGAAACCAAACAGGGAAGTCCAGCAGCTTGTCCCAAGTACAGAAACACATGGACAGAACCTGTGATAGATTTGAAGCTTTAAATGTCCTTTACTCCAGCACTGCTCTTGGTGCCCTTGCTGTTGTTCCCATAGAGAGCAATATCATTTAAGAACTAAGATTTGTTCCAGCAATTGTTGCAATGGGGGAAAAGCACCATACTTTAAAAAAATGGCTGTTTTCTTTATTATTTAAGAGAAAACCTTGACAGATTTCACCTGGAATTTAAAAAAAATGCCAATAGGCTTGTGCCCCTAAGAAAGAGCAAGTTATTAGTATTTTAGGCCACCTCTGTCTTCAGTTTGGTTGGTGATTTCTGATTACTTATAAATCACACTCACACACCACCACCCCCACGTCACCCCCATTTAAGAAGGTATTGATCTTATCCCCAAATTTGACACAATTCTGGCAATAATTGAGGTGATTAGTATTAGCCATCAGTTTTACCCTTTGGAATAAAATGTGGCAAGTGAATAAAACCTGATGGCATGGCTGTGCAAAATTTCATTTAACAGCTCATTTCAGGCAGGCCAAGTTGGATTGCCAAATATATCAAATCACTTTTATAGATCTAAGCTGTCTACCTCCTGATTTTCTTAATCGTAAATGGTATAACAGATATTGCTATCGTTTTCCCATACATTGTAAAAGGAAAGTGTTTTAAATAAGGAGCAGAGCAAGCTGATTTGTTTGGTTAAGTTTACAGGTATAGGTTCTATGTAGTCCAGATGTTTGCACACATTCTCAGAGTCCTAGGGCACTTTATTTCCTCTGCATCCAGTCTGAATACTCCAAACATGTCCAGTCAGTAGGCAGTTTCTGTCAGTGAGTTACTAAAAGGGCTCATCTATTATATTTATGTACTTTTTATCCAAGAATGAATAGGTCTTACTGTGCTGTTTCCAATTCCAGATATGAGGAAATATGCCAGAATACAAGTTGCTTGCTTTGTTTGCAGCTACTTTGTTGGCTCTGACTCTTAGTACATGAGTTAAAAGGAAAGGGTGATAATGGAAAGAAATACCAAAATATATCTATCTTGGTGCTGAAATTATATCTGGATTCTTATCATAGATCTAATCTGTGTGTCTCTTATTATGTAGGTATTTCTGCCTCAGACTAGTATATATGATCTCTAATACACCTAACACATATCCTGGGAGGTAAGGAAGTGCTGTTAACCCTCTTTGAAAGATGAAGCACAAAGAAGGAAAGTGACTTTTTCAGGATTCTTCATGGTGAATTTGAGATAGAAGACAAATCTGTTAGGCTGATGCCATGAGTGAGTCCAGTTTGAATAGTTCTCATACTCCAGAGCCGAAAACTACTGCTCAGTTCCTACTCATGGCAGTAGTGCTTTTGTCATCAGTCTTGGGAAGGGCATGGTAGACTTCAGAAAATTTTGAAGGTATACTTATGGCTACTGATAGGTTTTAGGCTTATCTTTAGTAGTATTTGCTTTAATATTTGTGTTTGGTGTTGGGGAGAAAAGTGTTTATTTAGTGAAAATTATCAAAATAGAAATTTTTGAGGACAAGAACAATTTTCTGTACTTGTAGGAGTCCTTAAAAATAGTAGCTTCTTTCTTGAGCTCACTCACTTCTTGAGAACAGGCCATTCAAATTGAAAGGAAAAGCTTTCTCAAAATGTCAGGGTGTTTTTGGTAGCTGGATGTGACAGCAAGTCCTATGACTTTTTTTCTGGTCATCTAATTTCATTACAAAGTATATATTTACAGTTAAATTTATTAAATTCAGAATTATTATCTTTAGAATAAAATCTGATAATTAGCGTATGATACGTATTTGAGAAACTAAAAAATCTCCTACGATGGATATATCAGAAGGTACCAAAAAGAGAGTGCAGCCAACTCCGTGTCATTCCTTAAGTAAGCAAAGTCAAAGCAATGTTTCTGCTGATTTCTGTGAACGTAAGATCTATGCATACCTCCTCCTGTATATGCTTATTTTGAGTGAATGTGAAGGGTCATCAAGATGTCTGTGGAAAACTGTGGATATCTTTCCAGGGTGGAAGAGTTGGTATTGTTTGTTTTGTTTTGCATGCTTTCTGTTCGTCATTTCTACCCTTGTGTGGAGGCTGCTTAACTATGCACTTTACCTTGAAGAAAGAAATTTGTTAAAAAAGCTTGCCATTTTGCAGCTTGGTATCCTGGAGTACTGGTTGCCTTGAAAGTAGAAGTATTTATTAAGAATCCAAATGGATTTTCCCTAGATGAGAAAAACTCTTCGTGTCTTCTGTCCTGAATTAGGCAAAGCTTTTCAGATTACCTTTGAATGTCCATTCCAAAGCTACTGTCTGGTACCTTCTTCCTGTCCATTGTAGTCACAAGGAGAGTAAACAGCACTATCTAGTTTCCCTTTCAGCTAGGTTGAATGCATGCCACTCAGATACATTGAAACAAAATTTCCTGTAGGTAACTCCTATATTCCTGATAGGCAGTTTCTTAGATTTGTACAAGTATTTCTATTAGATAGGGTGAGTATAGCTTGAGATAAGTGTATAGGGTGACTTTAAATTGTTTCAGTGTTTACTTCATGACCATAGGTCTTTGCTCTGTTGATGTGTGGGAATATGTCAGAGCAAAGTGGTTTGCATCTCCCCCTCCCTCGTTTATAGTTCTTGGAATAGGTGGAGTATCTTATACAGTAATAAAGCTGCAGATCTGAACAGTTCAACTCTGCCAGCACATGCTGTTCAACAAGAGGAATGTAGCAATATTTTTTGCTCAGATTGGTACTTAGAGGCCTTCTGTATTTTAGATAACTGACACACTTTTACATATGATTAATATAAGTAACTCATCAGATTTCTGTCAGTTTTTCTAAAGAAGTGAAGATATTTGAATGTATATGGGTAGAAATATCTTGGGTATTTTGCTTTCCCTCAAAAACTCTTGTCCCTCTTTAGTTGAACACAGACAATCTGGTGTCAGAAACTCAACAAATGTCATAGAATGAAAATATTCAGTACAGAGAGATATCCTGCTAGTATATCCTTTTCAGAAAAATCTGAAGTATGAGTTCAGTCCTTAGTGGGCTTGAGACAATCTATACTCATGTCTAAACAATTGGAAAATACCTATTGGAGCTTTTACCAATTCGTTGCACATTCTTCTTAGTATCAGCCTTCACTTGTTTTACTTCTTATAAAGCTACTTGCTTATTTGTGGATATTATTTGTGCACAAATATTCCATGTTAATACCAAATTCCAGGCAGACTTATTGATACTGACCTGTGGTATTGGTATCATCCTGCGCATGATGCTTTTTGGAGAAGAAAAATAGAAGTAGTAAGAAAGGACATTCAATTCTCTGCACAGTAATGAATATATACACCTTGGGTATGAAGCATCTCTTAAATAAGAGGTAGTGTAGGCCTTGCTTTATATAGCACCTTTAGTCCACAATGATGATTGAGTATCAACTTAGATGAATACTTTAAAGAATTGTGAGTGATCTGAGCTGCAAATGAGATCTGCTGAATACTGCCTAATTTTTCACCATTTATCCAGTAAATAGTAAATGAAGTTATATGAGTCAGGTGGTAATTAGGAATAGACATTTTTCCTTATTTAGAATTTGCTTGAATGTTGTAGGGTTTATGGTTGATTCAGTTGTTACTGGATTTATGTTGCTCTTGAGAGGGGCTGCAAAATATAGAAAGGAATAAGTAACTGGGTGAAATATAACTTCTTTATTTTTTTATTTACAAATAAACAAACCTAAGTAATAAAGTATTCTCCCATTCCTTAAATTGTTTTGTGACATTTTCTTGAAGTATATATTATACTTTTGAATTTAGATCTGCATTATAGGATTTTATGTATTACTTCCTGCTATGTGCCTTGCAAATCATTCCTAAGACCAATTATTCCTACGCATATCTGAAAAAAAAACCCCTCCAGGAGACAGCTATGCCTCACTTTCTCTTTCTTTTTTTTTTTTTTTTCTATACTTGTTAGTATTTTAGAAGCTCTGTTTGCTCAAAGAGAAGAGCTCCTATCAAATAGAACTTCAAAAGAGTTTAAAGGATTTTTCTTCCTGTCTCATTGAAATTGTACTCTGCAAAGATGTAGAAAATGTCACTTGAAGTGTGAAAGCAGAAAATATTGTCTTGAACTGTGCATAATGCATTGGGCAGGTTCTCAAAGCCAGTTAACAGGGATTATCTCATCTTTAGAACTTGAATAATCTGGTTGAGGAGGTTTAGATTTGATTTTCTCTCGTTTTCTTCCCCTAAATTCAGTTTGCAGTGTTCATAGAGTGGATTCATGGTCCTCTAAATGGCACAGCACTCTTGGGTTATATTCTTTTGCACCTTAGTTGCTAGTAAACCAGTTAATTTTTTTGTTAACGGGTCTGTTCTGTTAGTCCCATGATGGGAGATTGAATGTGTGCCTGCCTTGGGGGAAAGACTTGAAGATATGGAAGGTATAAAGTAAGGAGATATTCTCAGAGACAGGGAAGAGGGAAATATTTCCAGCTGGTTTTGTTGCTAAAGGAAGGAGAATCTGTGATGGGTGATCTTAGAACTGTGTCTTACTTTAGTAGTCTAAGCAGCAGGTGGCCAGGAACGGTGGTACTCATAAACAACTTGTTCTTTGCTGCTCAACAGAGGGCATTTTGGCAGTGTTAAGACTGGCGGTTGTCATTGCTCTATCAGAGAGCAGCAAAATATGTATTACTCTAAGTATCTGTTGAAAGACAGCAATTATGTCAACGGCAAATTTGTTCAAAGCCTGTAAATTGCAGTTGGATCATAGAATGCATTGTACTGAGGGCATAACATCGAGGATTGAAAAGTTTTAAAATCTTTAGCTGCCTTGCTTATCAAAGGGTCATACCAATATCATAAGATTTTATAAAAATCAGTAGGTTTTTTTCTATTTGCAGGGAGGTTGAAGGAGATTCAAAATACAGTTTAAATCTGGTTTCAAGTATTTTAGGCTAAACAAAAATGTTTGCATTTTATTTTAGCCTAGTTTTCCTAATAAAAGGTTAATATAATGAAATTTGTCCATCCTGTGCCAAATAACTTGTTACAGCCAAGTCTGACAGCAGTTTAATATTTTCAAGTAATAGTTACATTGAACACAAAGGGAGAATAAATGCAGTGCTGTTATGCGAGTTCAACAGTCAGGTATTCTAAGTGGCCTGTCTGCAGGGTGGTGAGCATGTGTCTGCATGGCGCAGAGCAGGCAGAAGGACAAGCAGAAGAGAAAGCTGAGAGGCTTTGGAGAGCACTGCAAGTGTTGATATGGGAAGCTGCTGAAGACCAGGAGAAAGAATCCTAGATTTAAGCAGGGCCTGCTGTTCGGGTAGGGAAGTGTGAGGTTTTCAGACAAAAAATCAGCAAAAGTGAGGTTCCACAAGTTAAATAGAAATAAATCCTTACATAATACTGTCAAACAATGCTCCTGTGTTTGAATATAAACCTACTGAACTTGCCTTTAAGTCCTGAAACTAAAACTGACTGATTTGTTGTCCAAGGGAGTAAAAAAAAAAAAAGTAAAAAAAACTCAAATATGAAGTTAATGTTAAAATCTTCAAAGGCAAAAAAAAAACCCAAAACAACAAACCTCCCAAAAAGATGCATCAATAATGCAATGAGTTATGACTAGTAATGTAGTAAGGAAATCTTGAACAAACCTCTCTGATCTTCATCCATATTTTTAGCCTGACAGTGCTCCTTTAAAGAGTGGCTTTTCTAACAAGTCTGCAGAAAGCCTGCTGTGAGGAGAGGGTGAGTGCAGAGCAAAAGTTAGGGCCAATGTATCCTTCTGTGTTACAGAAAGACAGATTTATGGTTTGAGGTCTGTCCTTATCAGGTTGATCTGTTTTGTAGATTTGAGTATTAAAATGTCTAGCTCTGGACAAAGCCTTACCCTGCTGAGAACATTAAAATGTCGTAGAGTTTAATATAGAGTAATTGGAGAGAACTCTACTCAAGAAGGAGATAAAGCGAAATTCCTAAAAACAGATTTTAAGACTGCTGTGAACCCTTTTTGTCTGTCTTGAATAAGTGTGTTCCACTTTAATGAGATTATTCTGAGGCTCCCATCAGGTTTTATGCACAATTTTCTGCTGGTTTTCCCACAAAGCCTTCTTTCTGTTTTTCAATAGAATTTCCTTTCTATTGGGTTAACAGTAATGTCTTTATACCTGATCAAATGTAGTCAAGTTAACTGACAGGCAAATTATTATAAACAATTATTGTCCTGATTTATATATTTCAATTATGTCAAGATTTATTTTGTTGTTTGGCTGCCTATTCAAGTTTCTCCGTAGTCGCTCTTGAATCCAATTGCAAAGGCTTTTCCTTTCCCCCATCCCAGGCTATTTGCAGTTTTACATTTTAGGGGTATTATTTCCCTGCTGCGTCCTATCATTCTGTGTCAGGAAAAAGGAATTGGAAACTGTTCAGGGGGAAGGCAAATAGGAGAAGAGTAAAGGCAAACTATAACCTAGCATCATTTGCATACCCCATAAAGCTCAATTCAACCAAGTCCACTCCCTGTTGTTATGAAAGAAAAATAACACACATCTTAATTTTGCACTTCAGCCATTGTTAGTCCCAAGAGAAAAGGGGTTATTGTACTTCCAGCTTAGTGGAAATACGTAAGGCTTTTACTCATCTTGTGCATGAAACTTATAACCCATGCAGTTGGGACTGCTTATTTATTTCTTATTAATTCATTTCAGTCTTTATAAGTCAACTGAGCATTCAGCATTTGTAAAGTGATTCTGGAAAATTATTTTGCATAAGTAATAGTAAACACTGGCGTTGCTTCCTGGCAGGGAATGAAAATGATTCATATAATTCCCAGTGGCCTAATGAGCAGAAACAGGGACGGGAGCCATGAATAGCTCACTGGCTGAAATTTGGCAGCAGGAAAAGCCACAGCGATCAGCTGTGCCTTCACTAGCAGGCATCTTCTGATCAGTGGGAATTACTTATTGTGAGGCATAGAGGGGCACAGAGGGAAGATTTGGCAGACAAATTTGAAGCAGAGGGAGGCAAAGAAAGAAGAAAACCTCATACCTGGAAAACAAAATTAGCTGTAAACAGTGTTTCGCTTTCTCCTATTAATTTATCAAGATTTGTAATGATGCCAAGAAGTTTTATATTCTGTGAAGCACTTTAACAAGCTTCTAAAGTACGCCTAAGGTTTTACGGCCTGTGCAAATTCAGTGCTGCTAGATCTGCCAAGTTCTTGCTATTTAAATGGGACTCCATTACTTCAAACAACTTCACTGTCAGCCATTACACAGGAAATTCTTCCTCTTTCTCTTGTTTGTTTTTAAGTAAATCCAGTTTCAACTTGATTGTAATTCGGATTTTAATCTTCAAAAAGCAGCAAGTGAGGCAATGAAAGCACTCAAGACATAAATAACAGTGGTAATCAGATACCAAAAATAAAATGCAAGAAACAAAATCTCATTAAGTAATGAACTGACATGATTTTCTCATTTCTCTTTTTGTTTCACAACAGCTAGATTGTCAGATGACTCATCTGCTTTGATTTGAAATAAGATGGCTGTCTGTAGATTCACTTATTTGTGTTGCTGCCTTTTGTCAGTGTGAATTAGGGAGGCTTTCAGAAAGTTGTACAACTTTGAAGAGTTTACAGTAGCTATTAGGCTGTTGGGATATTTTGTTTTCTTCACAGCTGATGTTATCGTTTAAGTATTTATTTGTGCGATGATCCAAAAACCTTTGCAGAGAAGACTTGTCTTTCCATTGACTGCAGAAAACTTTTTATCAGCTTTTCAGAAAACTTTGACTCACTCTCCTAAGGTCAGACCCCGAACAAGGTTCTTCAGCCCTTCTCTATATGCTGTTTGTTGTGTCTACAGAATGCTCTTACACCAGATCTTAAAGAAAATAAACAAATGTGTAAGTGTAAGCACTTGAATAAGTGCATCTGAGTTGATGCTCTCAATCAGGCTCAAAGGCATCAGATACTTCCACATGAAGGAGTATTACTACTGTGAGCCAGATGAACAGGGGAAGACTGCGGGTACAGAATGTATTTCCAACAACCTGAAGTGTATTCAGTTCCCTGTAATGCTCTGCTTGAACCAGTAAAATAACAAGGTAGAAAAATAATTCCTGTATTAATTCTGGCATGATTTCAAAGGGAAATGTCAGTGATATTTCCAGTAATTTAAAGAGCATTTGCCTAATGAGTATTAATGAAACAAAGAATGAAAGCAAATAAACTGAGCCCAGTATTGTTTAGATAAAAATATTGAATAGAATTAAGATAAAAATATTGACTAGAATAGAGAATGGGATTAAATAGTGAATAAAAAAGAGTAAAGAGAAATCAAACTGTATTACAGAGGTTTTTACACTGCCCTGCAACCCAGGTGATCGTTTCATGTAACTCTGTAGTTCTTTTTACCAATAATAAACAACTATACTATAAAATCCATGGCTGTGCACATAACTACCACAAAAACTACAGGAAAGCTCATTAGTAATTACTGTGAACATTTAAAAAAAGGAAAAAAAACACCCCTACTTTTTTGCTATCTGCACATGGTAGTCATCCTGGCTTGGTGAGCTCATTAGAAAAACAACGTGGTTTTGTTTGATCATGATGTAAGTGACTTCAGCCAGCATTTGAAGCCCATGTTCTTCTCATAGTGTGGGTAAGAACCCCTCCTCCCCCCCCCCCGCTGCCCCCAGCACTCTACATGCCACACTAGCACCCTCCAGTTTTCCATTTCTTGATATCACAGAGTGTAAAAATGGCTACTAAATGCAAGTGCAAGATAATGGCAAATGTGTTCATAGATTAATTTTTATAATAGTGCTATCTTGATTTATAAGGAAGAGAGTTATGTTTAGCCGGGTCAATTAAACACTTCCATTGGTTTTCCAAATCGCTGCCAAAAAATTGTGGAGGATTTTCTCCCTCTTACCTCAAAGGATTGCTTTGTTGCTTACAAAGAAGTTCTTTGCAGCTTTCTTGGACTCCTTAGGATCCCATCCTTAAAGATCTGCTCTCCCCCCTCCAGCTGCTCTGTAAGATTGCCTATTAGAAATAGAAATGCTACCGATAACCAAACCAAACACTTGAGACCACAAAGAGATCAGTAACATTTGAAGCAAATTTGGCCAAATTTTCAAGATTAAGGCAGCATGGGGTCATGCAAAATTGCTTAGAAAATCATAATTTAGCTATTAAAACCAGAAGGAGGCGCTGAGGCATTTCCATGGGCAGCTGTTCTGCATACAATGTTATGTGTTAATTGCAGTAAAGATGTGAATCAATTAGAGGTATATGGGTTATGTTTGCTAAATCTGTAAAGACACCAAGCAGGCAGGGAGTGCAGTTTGCTGTGTTGGTGCAGGGAAAATAGACCGTGGATTGTTTAGGTCCCTTTTGATTCATTGATTACCATTCAAGGAGAAAAGGTTTGGATGCAATTTTAGATCATGTTCTACAGTGAGCTTTGTGTTCAGTAGTGTCTATGTAAAAATTAAGTCAAACCCAGCAATGAACCATGGTTACCAAATATAAAGCACAGTGTCTTCTCTCTTTTGTGAAGTAAAGCTGTTCAGGTGAAGAAGAAAGGTATGTTCCTTCCATTTAGAAGAATATTGAAAATCTAGGTGATTTCATTGGTTGCTGAGGCTACAAAAAGTCATGCCTAGCAGCTAGCTAGAGACCACAAATGAGGTCAGGGAAATTTATTTTAACCTTAACTTGTGTGGTCAGCCAGTGCATCTTTAAAATAACAGCCACTGTCCAGATCCTGTCTGTGTTACAGCCAGAACTCTTAGTTGTTAAAAAGCAGTTTTGAACTGTATAAGCCATATGGTAAATTCTAGTAGAAAAGCCTTTAAATATTTGCATTCTGAAACTAACTAGAGTCTCATTGTTTGTTGAATGTATTTAATCACAACAGCATAGAAATACCCTTAAGGATAAATACCAAGAGATCAAACACTGCTGTAATGTAAGCAGTGGCAGTACCTCCCTATGGAACTATTTTTCTCTTTCTTTGTTGGTGTCTCTAAATTCATCATCAGGAGCATTTTGTGGGGAAGGAGGATTATATACAAAAACAAGTCTGAAATTCTTCTGCAAAATACAGAGAGCACAACCTGTCTGAGATAGCTGCGGTGTTAATCCTACTTTTCACAGCCACCTTACTCACAGACTAAATCTATTATTTCTTTGTTTTGTTTTTGTTTAGGAGAGCACTGTCATGTAGATCAAATTTCAGCTTTGCTTCCTATTTTTATCTCTATCCTCAGAGTTCTGTAGAGATTAATTGTCATTCTTCATTTGTACATTGGGAGTTTATTCCTTTTTATAAAATATTCCTTTTTTATAAATATTATTTTATTAAGTTGATAGGTTTAGATCACAAAATAACACAGAAGCAGCTGAAGAACAGCAAACAGAATAATTAGGAGATCAATAAACAATAAGTTCAGTAATTCACAGATGATTTTGAAGTGACCTTCCAGAATAAAAAAGCCCGAAGCTGTGTAGGACATACAAATCTAATGATAGTTACTGTGCCAAGAGAATCTGAGTAGGTCGGTAATGTTGATTTAGCTGTCTTAATTGTGTTGAGCACTGCAAGTCACAGAATAAAAGAGCAGTGGTGAGAACAAAAGCAGCACACGTAGTAAAGAAATACTTATGGAAAAAAATATCCATGAAAAATGGTCAAAGAGAAATAAAATGAAGTAAGGAGGCAAGGACTGAACACAATAAACTAACATTATGGCAATATTCAGTCAACCCCTCCTCCATAATTCCAGATAAAATGTCAAAAAAAAAAAAAAAGAATCCATTCTGAAGCATAGTATTTTAACTGCCTGTATCACTGGCAGTGAGGCTAAAAGCCAGAAATCTTGTATAATGATGTGAGAAATGACATCTTCAGCCCTTCCAGTACAAGCTTTGATTGTGAAGGTGTGAGCTTTTTTATTTATTTTACTGTATTTTGAGGTCAGGTACAGGAAAAAAGAAATTGTGCATTTGCGGAATTTTCCTGTAACACATTTCCCGAAGATGGACAGCAATATTGTTTGATTTTGTGTTAATTTTTCAAGTGATTCTGTCTTACATGGGTAGGAAAGGCTTTCACTCCACTTACGGTATTTAATATGTATTGTTCAAAAAGGTCCTAATTTATGGGGCATGAAAATTTTTTGGGGAAAAATAGTGGAGAGATGCGAGATATGTGAACCTGTGATTCCATGCACCAGTGTTCATGTGCCGTCTTATTTTTTGGTGCTATTCGAATGTCTAGCTTTGTTCAGATACTACTGCTCATACTGGTACATTTCCCTTTACCTTGGACAGACTTATTTTATGAGTGAATTGCTGTTCTACTTTTTGACATTTCGGAAATAGAGCCAGATGGGGTTTTTGTAAGTCCAACCTCCTCCAGTAAAGCCCACATAATCTTTCCTGTATCTGTTGCTGAAATGGTGTATTGCTGCATCATCATCAGTTTGTGTAGATGTGGTTTATGTATTATACACCTTAGTTGGAGGAAGCTGTGTCCAAGCCTGCAACAGCATTAAATTCCCTGTGGGCTGTGCAAACCCAACAGGATACTTGTGCTGTGCTAGATTGTTGTCATATGACAGCTTTTGGTGGGGAGGAAGTTAAAAAAAAGTGGGGTGGCAGGGAAGGAGAAAAGTTGGGGGAGGAAAACACTTCAGTTTGGGGATATCAGCATACATAACAAATTAGCTCTGGTTTGAACTTGCAGGTAGGAATAGCCATCAGGAGCTGGCTTAATTGCTACTGTTCACAGTGCATGTCTAGGAGTCAGCAGTACTCGGCTAGGTAAGCTGTATTAAAAATTGCTTACAGCACAGATATTTGGGAAAATTATGAAATATTTGATAACAGAATGGAAACAGAGGGCAAGTTACTGAATTATGGTTTTATTCCAAATTGTTTTCTGGTGATAAGTTTCAAGAAACCTCAGCAGAAAGAAAACAAGGGAATAGGAAGATGATGTCAGCCTGGAAACATAAAAAATTAGTAAAGCTTCACTTGTTTTTGCTTCTTGTCTTAGACAAGTAATACCAGGCGACCACTAGTGTGTTCCCAGCTTCACATTCTAGTAAAACAGCACATTTCTTCTCATTTCAGATGACATTTTATGTTAAGCCTATGACAGTTTAATTTCAGTTAACCACAGCTAGCGGTGTGAACATACAAAGAAAGCAGGCAGTACACATTCATTGACTATATATGTAAATGAAGTAATCCATTGTGTTGGGTCATTGGGGAGGGCACTGATTATTAAAAACAAAAGAAATTCTTCCTCCATCACTCTGAAAACCATTCTGCCTGGTATTTTGTCTGTACTTAAGCAAAACTACCTTGAAGCTGTGATAAACTGAAATGGTAGAAGTCTGAAATACTAAGTCATAATTTTGTTGTTGATTCAGTGTTCCAAGTGTATGCCTGTTAACTGATGTTATTCTGAGGTTTAACCACCTTTTCAATGCTCCATTCCTTTTGTTAGTTTTCAGATGTGCCACTGTTATCTGAACACATTGTAGTTACCTTCTTGTTGTTTTCAGAGGTGGTTAGGCTGTTCTGTGTGGTAGTGACTCAGTTAACTAGAGACTTGGAGGTTCTGGAGTACACTTTAATCCTGAAAATTCTGTTGTGCTATAGGAATGATCCATTTTTACAATTTTTTAATTACGATCTACCACTGCAAGTGCTTTATCCAATATTCATCTTACAGAAATGCCAGTAACAGCCTCCTCTAATTATGGGGTAGAGGCACACACAGTTTTTTCCTGAAATTATGTGACTGTGAGATCCTTTGTAACTTCTAGGAGACCTATTGAGCACAAATGACTGCCAAGACCTGTAATGCTTTAACACTGATTGTTTTCAGTCATCTATAATACAGATACATGGAGATAACTTCCACAAGTACCTAATGTGGAATTTCTCCATGGAGTGATGCTGTGTGTTGACTTGGTTTTGCTGATCCAAATCATATTCTTTATTCCATAAATACTTTTTAATTTGTCCTTAGGCAAAGAAAGGGTAATATACAGTTTCTCAATAGGTTATTGTAAGATTACAACTTTCTGCTGGGAAACATCATTAACTATAGAAAAGGAAATGAACAGTCTTCATGTATAAAATTAAGAACAAGGAGGGTGGGTGAAAGAAAGGAACAAAAAAGATAAAGGATATCTAAATACCCTCCACCTTTACTAGCACTTTTCTCCCTCCATTGAGTAGGACAGAGAATAACTGCATAGATTTCATGGGACTGCTTTAAGAAAAATTAAGAGCAGCAGCATAAGGGGGTCACTTTGAAAAAAAACTTGGTATTTTTTTGCAAAATAAAATACCATTCTAAAAATATATATATATAAAAATAATTATATTTGCCTCAAAAGAATCCCTTCTGTCAGTTTTATTCATGCTTGGCATCCTGTGCTGAAATTAGTCCTCTGGAATCAGTTATTAAAATCTGTGTAAAGGCTCTCATTAACTTTGCATTGTGCCCTGCAAATGGGTCTCTTAAATGTATAGGCTGTTCAGCAAATGCTTGGCATCTTAAAAATAATAAACTAGTCATTAGAAACATGCAATAATATTGTTATAACAATATGATTGTTGTAATGCATATAATTTACTGGGCACTCTATACATATGAGCATTACATTTGTGTGGCATAATCAAAGTCAATGAGAGCCTTGAGTTTGATTTCAATAGGCTTTGGATCAGGCTTTTAGCGAAGTACCATTAGCTGTCAGATGTGTTTTTGAGCCCATATGTATCAATCTGATTAATTAGTAGCAATCTAAAATGTTTTCATGAATGGTTTCTTCAAATTCAGGCTCGCATAAAGAACACTGTAATAACTCATTGTTGTGGTTCCTTGTACAGCCCTTTTAAGTTCCTGTTAATTCCCATTTGATAGTAAATTTAACCTCCCTACCAATGTAATTGATTAAATAACAGGGATCATAATGAAATTCCAGTAATGCTTTCTGCATGCGAAGCTGAAAAGGGAATAATTGCTGTCAAAGAAACTTCTGGATTAATCTTTCTCAGATTCGACTTCTTTCTTTATAAACTAAGAATTCTTTTATTCTTTTAAACATCTCCAGTTTTGTCGTACCGTGTAAATATAAAGATGCTCTTTTATTATTTCTTTCTTACAGTGATCCTTATGTGAGAGAAGGCATAGAGATGACCCTCACATCAGTGGATTCCTTTCCAAAGACATGGTATCCGCATCAGGACTGGCTTTTTCTTCTGGCAGAGCATTTAATATGTTGGAGATTAACTGTGTTATCCTACTGTTAGGGGCTGAGAGGGAAGTACAGTTTAGGTTTACATAATGCTGACATTAGGGTACACTAACATCATCATTCATTGTATCAGTATTATTTTAGATGAGCTAGAGCTCTGCAGATTTAGATAGTTCTACCTATTTTCAGTTCAATGAGTTACTGTGTTACAATCCCCCCTTTGAAATGTGATCTAAAGATATCCAATGAGCAAAACAGAAATTTTGATTAGAAATAATTTTTGCAGAGCTATGATCTTATTACTAATTGGAGTAATGAATTCTGTAGCTTTCATCATTCTATTTCAGCCTACTAAGAAGCATGAAGTTTTATCTTGATCAATGGGTTTTCCTTTAAAGAAGCTATATAAAAATTGATTACAATGAGTACTGTATCTTTGCCATTAAGAAAGATAGGTTTGTTTTCATCGTAAAAAAACACACTAGATTTTTATTAACTCTTTTCTCAAGTCCTCAAGGCTGATCATATTTTCCATTTACTTATATTTTAGGGAAGTACAGTCATCTAGAAAATGAGCGTTTTTTAACTGCTGAGTTAGGCTAATAATCTTTGATTGTAAAGTCTGTCCTTGAATACTGAATATTAGTTTTCTTATGTTGATATGTTATCACTTAATATTATGTGTATATATGCTTGTTTCCATGAGTCTTTGACTGGATTATTTTTACAAGAATGAAGGTGTTACAAATTAAATTTCTCAAAGGGTAAATTTTTGTTGTAGTAATGCTGTTTCAGCATACTAAATTATGAAGGGTTTTGCAGAAGTTTATTATAAAAACTTGACAAATATACACATTAAATTTGCCTGTGTCTGAGCTCAGGGTACTTAACATCTCTTCAAAAGAACTGAAGGACTGAGGTGAAACATAAAGTAAGAGTATAAAGTAACATAAAGGAAGGATGGGATTTTCCTAACCAAATTCTTCTATGGAGAAAGTAAAATTTTGAAAGTAGAACAGCTTTGATGAAGACACTTTCTATATAAATTTTACTTTTTGGCATATAACACATCCTCTTTTTTCCCCCCACCCACTCCTTGCCACTGTCCAAGTTCCTTGAAAGCACAGGAAAAAACCTCCTATTATTTACTGTTACTTTTAGTGCTTTCTCCAGGTAAGATGTGGTTCCGCACTGTGGCTTCCCTCTTGATTCTCCTTTCCTATCCCCATTTGACTTTGGGAGTTACTTGGATTGTTTCTTCAGCCGATCCACTTTAATATGTCTTCATCTCCATTCAATACCTGTACATAACAATGTTTTCAGAGCCAGAGACTGTCGCAGAAACTATAGTAATTTAACTTAGTCTTCTGTCGTCCTTGTCATGCCACCTTTGTGGGCTTGCTGACTTCAGGCTTCCCAAAGGCATCCCTTCTTTATGGAGAAGGGATAAAAGTTGAGACTTCATCTTCTTAGCTAGGTGTCAGCATGGAAGTTGCTTCTCTGTAATATCAACACACACTTCCACAGTCACACTTTGTAAGGGGAATTTTGGCCATCATGGTGGCAGACTGAGTTTTAAAAATATACTTGCATCAAACTTTGTTTACAGCTTGTCATAAGTGCTACCACCTCAGAGAAACTTGCCTTTCCATGAGAGTATCAAAGATCCTTACTTTTGATAAGGTGGTTTATAAAATAGCCTAGAATATTTTTGTTACTGTGTGCCTCATCTTTTCACCTTCTTTTCATCATTCCTCCAGCTGATGGAGGAATACCTGTGTGCTTGGGGAATGCTCCAGGCATTTTTTTGCTGATTTTGAGCAGTTTAAGTGCTGCATGTACATTTTCCACTTTCCTAGTGAATACAAACTACAACATATCCTCACAAACCTTCCCTCTTCTCCTCCTTTCATAGTATCACAGGCAATAAATAGCTAGGCCCTGCAGTCTATTTATGGAAAGAAAAAGAAAGCCTCTCAGTGGGACGTCAGTGTCAGTTTTTCACGGAGTTTTCAGAACGTCATTTTCTTGGCATAAATGTTACCGTAATTAAGTATTTTCCATGCAGCAACATTGATTCTCCATTCTGCAGCTTATAAACTTAAGCATTGCTTTGAGGATCCATACTCATCTGCAAAGCACTGTGCCTGTTTTACTCAGCATGCTCCATTTTCATGTTACTAATAGATCCTGCTTTTTTAAGAATGGAGGAGGGGGGGGAAGGCTGTTGAAATATAATCAGAGACTATGTGGGTTGTTGTCTTAATTCTATGTTGTTGGCATCCAGATGACTCACACTGAATCTAAAAATAATGTTAATAGAAATAATTCTCTCACATGTTGCTCCCTCTCCCAGGTATATATACAAAGAATGCAGGATTAGTCCCCCAAAACTTTATGCAGGTGCCTGTCTCTTGGTGGACAGATTAAAAGCTACTATGAGGGCATGAATCTGTATATTTTACTTTGTCAAAAAAAAAAAAGAAAAAAAGAATAAATCAATTAATTAGGTTTGGCCTGTAGCTTGCAATCATTTTGCATGTTGCATCATAGAATCACAGAATAGTTAGGGTTGGAAAGGACCTCAAGATTGTCTAGTTCCAGCCCCCCCTGCCATGGCAGGGACACCTCACACTAAACCATCCCACACAAGGCTTCGTCCAACCTGGCCTTGAACACTGCCAGGGATGGAGCACTCACAACCTCCCTGGGCAACCCATTCCAGTGCCTCACCACCCTAACAGGAAAGAATTTCCTCCTTATATCCAATCTAAACTTCCCCTGTTTAAGTTTTAACCCGTTACCCCTTGTCCTGTCACTACAGTCCCTGATAAAGAGTCCCTCCCCAGCATCCCTATAGGCCCCCTTCAGATACTGGAAGGCTGCTATGAGGTCTCCGTGCAGCCTTCTCTTCTCCAGGCTGAACAGCCCCAACTTCCTCAGCCTGTCTTCATACGGGAGGTGCTCCAGTCCCCTGATCATCCTGGTGGCCCTCCTCTGGACTTGTTCTAACAGTTCCATGTCCTTTTTATGTTGAGGACACCTGAACTGCACACAATACTCCAGGTGAGGTCTCACAAGAGCAGAGTAGAGGGGCAAGATCACCTCTTTCAACCTGCTGGTCACAATCCTTTTGATGCAGCCCAGGATACGGTTGGCTTTCTGGGCTGC
This sequence comes from Lathamus discolor, assembly GCF_037157495.1. NCBI lineage: Eukaryota > Metazoa > Chordata > Aves > Psittaciformes > Psittacidae > Lathamus > Lathamus discolor. The sequence continues at coordinate 47,682,021 of NC_088886.1, read as the reverse complement.
AAGCGCACACTGCCGGCTCATGTTATTTTCTCATCAGCCAGCACTCCCAAGTCCTTCTCTGCAGGGCCGCTCTGAATCACTTCTTTGCCCAATCTGTAGCTGTGGTTGGGATTGCTCCGAACCAGGTGTAGGACCTTGCACTTGTCATGGTTGAACTTCATCAGATTGGCATCAGCCCACCTTACAAGCATGTCAAGGTCCCTCTGGATGGCATCCCTTCCCTCCAGCGTAAAAACCGGACAGCACAGCTTGGTGTCATCAGCAAACTTGCTGAGGGTGCACTCAATTCCACCGTCCATGTCAGCGACGAAGATTTTAAACAAGACTGGTCCCAACACCGATCCCTGAGGGACACCACTCGTTCCTTGTCTCCAGCCAGACATTGAGCCACTGACCACCACTATTTGTGTGCGGCCATCCAGCCACTTCTTTATCCACCGAGTGGTCCATCTGTCAAATTGATGTCTCTCCAATTCAGAGAGAAGGATGTCATGTGGGACAGTATCGAATGCTTTGCACAAGTCCAGGTAGATGACATCAACTGCTCTGCCCTTGTCCATCGGTTCTGTAGCCCCATCATAGAAGGCGACCAGATTGGTCAGGCAGGATTTCCCCTTAGTGAAGCCATGCTGGCTGTCACCAAGCACCTTGTTGTTTTTCATGTGCCTTAGCATGCTGTCCAGGAGAATGTGCTCCAAGATTTTGCCAGGCACAGAGGTGAGACTGACTGGTCTGTAATTCCCCGGGTCTTCCATTTTCCCCTTCTTGAAAATAGGGGTTATATTTCCCTTTTTCCAGTCATCAGGAACTTCACCTGACTGCCATGATTTTTCAAATACGATGGCCAGTGGCTTAGCAACTTCATTTGCCAGCTCCTTCAGGACCTGCGGATGGATTCCATCAGGTCCCATGGACTTGTGTGCGTTCAGATTTTGAAGATGGTCTCGAACCAGATCCTCTCCTACAGTGGGCCCAAGGTCTTCATTCTCACAGCCCCTGCATCTACCTTCTAAGAACTGGGTGGTGCAGTCAGAGCCTTTGCCAGTGAAGACCGAGGCAAAGAAGTCATTCAGAACCTCAGCCTTCTCCAAATCCTGTGTAGCCAGTTCTCCTGGCCCACGTTTGTCCCTAGTCTGTCTTTTATTTGCAATGTACCTATAGAATCCCTTCCTGTTATCTTCACATCCCTGGAGAAGTTTAATTCTACCTGTGCCTTAGCTTTCCTAACCTGGGCCCTGGCTTCCCAGACAACATCCCTGTATTCTTCCCAGGCCACCTGTCCTTGTTTCCACCTTTCATAAGCCTCTTTTTTCCTTTGAATTTTCCTCAGCAGCTCCTTATCCACCCAAGGAGTTCCCCTGGCCCTTCTGCCGCACTTCCTTCTAGTTGGGATGCAGCACTCCTGAGCTTGTAGCAGGTGATCCTTGAATATCAACCAAGAGTCTTGGGCCCCCCTGCCCTCCAGGGCTATGTCCCATAGAACCTTACTAAGCAGGCTCCTGAAGAGGCCAGAGTCTGCTCTTTTGAAGTCCAGGGCAGTGAGCTTGCTACACGCTCTTCTCACTGTCCTGAGGATCTCAAATTCTACCATCTCATGATAGCTGCATCCAAGGCTGCCCTGGAGTACCACATTCTCAACAAGCCCTTCCCTGTTGGTGAGCACAAGGTCAAGCATGGCACCTCTCCTTGTCGGCTCCTCTATTACTTGCAGAAGGAAGTTGTCTTCCACACAATCGAGGAACCTCCTGGATTGCTTGTGCCATGCAGTGCCATCGTTCCAACAGATGTCAGGGTGGTTGAAGTCCCCCCCATGAGAGCAAGGGCCTGTGAGCATGAGGCTTTTCCTCTGTCTGTAGAGTGCTTCATCCGCAGGTTCTCCTTTATCAGGCGGTCTGTAACAGATCCCCACAGTAATGTCTCCCACGGCTGTTTTCCCTTTAATCCTGACCCACAAACTCTCTGTAAACTGCTCACCTGCCCCCAGACAGAGTTCCATACTCTCCAGCCTTTCCCTTACATAAAGGGCAACTCCTCCTCTCTGCCTGCCGGGCCTGTTTTTTCTAAAGAGCCTGTAACCTTCCATTCCAACACTCCAGTCATAGGAGCCATCCCACCATGTTTCTGTGGTGCCTATTATATCATACCCCCGTAGATGTGTACACATCTCTAATTCCTCTTGTTAGTTCCAATTCCTCTTGTTTCTTCCATCATCTGCATGCATTTCTAAACAATGGTGTCTCACTACAGTTTTTGTATTATGTGATATGCCAGATCTCCCAAGCTAAACAGTACTATGCCAAACCTGTTCTTAGAAGTTTCTAAAACCACTTCTAGTATAATAACTACTGAATTAAAGTAATCTTATAGGGATAGGAGACAAAAAGGTGATGGTTGCTGATTGCCTGTAATAACTGGACTGGTTTTACATTTTTGTAAGGGACCTGGAAAAGAGAAAAGAGATTATTTGTGTATATACATTCCCACGTATTTTGCACAATTCTGTGTTTTCAGTGCATTTACTGGTCTAAGTAAAACACATAGGTCTACATTGAGCAGTTACTTGAAATCTGACATTTGTATTAGAAAGTAGAGTGTGACTAGAAGTATTAAGTATGGTGCATTGATTCTAGCTGGCTGAAATAATTTTACTTTCTTCCCTCTTCTCCCCCTGACCCTGCAAATAGTATATTGAAAATAGTTTTAATTATTTCACACCTGAAAAGGAAAAACAAGGGAAAACACAAGGTTGGTTTTTGTTTGTCTGTTATCTATTGGTTCATTTAATTATGCATTTCTAGCTCAGAATTACCTAGGTAACTGAGTCCTAAAAATCTCATTGATGCAAACTGTGGGGAGAGAGGAACCATTTAAATGCTACCTGGTTCTTCAGCTGTGTCAGGTGAAAGGGCTGTATTTACCAGCTGACTGCAAATTCTTCAGACTGTTTCAGTAGGTGAAATTTCCATTGTTGTTGGCTCTGCTTGCTTTATTATTTTTCCTGTTAGGAAAAAAATGCTTTCTTCTGCTTGAGGTTTTAATGATATGTGGGGCACAATATTGATAAGTTCCTTTCAAATATGAAGTCTACTGTTGTTTTTACACTAAATGTTCAGGAAATACACTTCTGCTCACTGTATCACCCATCCAGTCTGTATCCCTTGGACAGGGGAATACACGTGTCTTCAAAGGCCATCAACGATAATTAAAACTTTCACGATTTTCTTATTTGATGTAGGATCTTGTGAATGGGAATCCCTAGAGGAAAGTCTTTATCATGAATTTGAAACTGTCTTGTTGTTCTGCTGTGAGAAACGAAATACCAATGTTCTTCCCCTTTTAGTAGATGTGAAAAATAAGAGCAGTTTCAATTTTTCTTTGCTAGTTTAGACTGAACCAGATGGGACCTTGCAAAAACTATTACTTGACTGCTTACAGAAAGTCAGAATACCAAGATTAAAGGAAAGAAAAATGAAGGAGGAGAAAGTATTCTTGTGACCTAATGAGACCCAAATGCAGAACAGCAAACAGAGAAGACAGTGGGGGGAAATTCTACCCTCAGAGGGTAAATTTGCAGTAAATGCAAACCATCCACCATTGTTTGGTCTTGCCAGTCAGTCAAGAAAACTTGTTGCCAGTAAGGATGATTATAGCTTTAGTTCCATGATTACTTCTCTTTGCTGGAGAGTGTTCATTAGGAGGAACATTACTATTCTATTCTTTCTTTTAGCACTGTAGGATGTTACTTGGTTTTTTTTAACTGTTGGGTTGGTGGAGGGAAATTTGAGAATTCATTCTAAGGAGGTCTGTGATAGTTGTTCTTTTTAATTAAATACTTTCAAAATGCTTTGAAGTCAACAGGATTCTTTTTGTCCAATCTCCCTCACTTTCTAACAAACTATTAAAACTAATCTTGCTTCTAGGCTTGTGAAGCACCATGGGTGGGAAAGCCAATTACATCAATATTTTATTTTCAAAAATAGCGTGTATTTTTCCCCCTATCGAGACCTGTTACATTTCCAGCAGCATTCAATACAATAGAGTACTGTTAAATATACCATTGGCATACAATCAACTACCATTTATTTTACTGTTGAGTGATTTGTTACAGTAGATAGAAACCATTCAATACCATTGACAAACAACAGACAGTCCATAGCTCTGAATTTCTCCAAGACTATTTTTGTAATGAATGGAGACTTAATTTCAGCTCTGTTTTCTTGTGGGTGCCAGACAGAATTGTGCAGAGCAGAACAGCAGCTTTATTTATTAAGTCTTGCAATGCAGTTTTGTTTAATTACTGCTGACTTGTCAGACAATAGTCAATGACCTTCATCACACAAGGTGAAACAACAACTCTCATCTGATTCCTCCTAGCCAAACATCTTTCAAGAAAAACACTGTATTGTCTAATTGATTACCTAAACATCTTACAAACTAGTAGTGTTTTAGAGGCCTTTAGGGTCCAGCTGTGTTTTGGATACAGAAATTTCCCATTCTGTCACAATATTCTGGCAAAAAATTAAAGGCATTGTGGAGTTTTTAGTCATGCCTGTGTTAGGAGACTCAAGGGTCCACTCTGAAGTGTTGATGTTGTGCAAAAAAATTTATTCTTACTAATGAAGTTCTGAGATCAGACCAAGTGTTCTGTAATTTATTCCATCCATGCTCTGTAAAACAAAAGGTATGAAGCACATTCTGCAGGTAGGTTGCCCTGGCATACCAATGCACATCTGGCACACAAGTGTTGGGTGCCTTTTTTATTTGTTAGCTAACAACCAGTGTTTACCTGAAATAGGTGAGTTAAAAAAAGCAGGCAGTAATACAGTTGGAGAGTTCTTGTGTACTGTAAGCTTTATACTAGATTCTTACATACTGTCATACAGAGTAGCATCAGTGACTTCTCTGCAATTCTCATTCCCATCTCCATACTAGAGAATGTTCCAGAGCAACTTGAATTTACTAAAATATCCTCCATTCCAATTCATGAAGAGGTACTCCCAGCAGCGTCTGGACATTCTTTCAGAATTTACTTTATTGAATAAGTGTCAGTATACCTTTGCAAATGTCCTTAGAGAGTTTATAGAGTAAGTTGATGACACTGCCATTGTCATTCAGCCTCAGTAATAAGAGCTTCTTTTCATTTCATTATTCTTGAAAAACTTTAGTCCTTTTCCTGTTAAGCTATGAGAAGAAAAAGATACAGATGCTGTTGACAAAGACCAGCTCTGAACCTATGAAACCATGGGTACCTTAATAAAAGACCTAAAGAGAATAGCACATGGCTGGGAATAAGTTTGCTTTCCTTAAAAAGAAAAGGTATGCCAGCTGTTCAGAATGCAGACCTATATGTGCATCCTAAGTGGAAAACAGGTTATTAATTCATAGATATTGAAGATTTATGTTCTACACATAATGATAAAATGGGATCCTCACCCACCCAGTGATTGTTTTAGTGCTTTTTCAAGATGACAACTACAACAAGCATATTTACTTAAATGAAGAGACAAATGTGCTCTGATACACTGTAACAAAGAGAAGCAGGGTAGTATGATCAAAAGCTGTAGGACAAACAGAAAATCTTAGTAATGCTGGGCTAGCAAAAGTGTTACCACAAACAAAAGCTATTAAAAAGAAACTTTAAGTTTTAATAGTACTGCCTAAAGGAATATTTAATCAAATAAAAAGGTTATTGAGCCTGTAACCATGGCAATGTGAGAGTCCATTACGAAATAGAATAATTTTATCCTCTGGAAACATCAGTGTTATTTCAAATTCCTGTTATTTCAAAAAGCCCTGTTTTGTAACAAGAAACAGAATTTAAACACACTATTAGAACATGATCTGATTACTTTTTTTAACACCTGCTTCTTCAGGTTATTTAATGAATTACATTGACTGTTGAATGAATAACATGAATAAGGATTGAGCTAATTAGAATAATGGAAGTTCACCAATTTCTCATTAATAACATTTGTTTCCTGAAGAAACAAGCTAAGGAGGCTTGGGCTTCATGCTCTGAAGTGTCACCACAGGGACCTTGGGATCAAAGAATGCTCACCATCAAAATGTGGTCAGCTTTAATAGCTGAAGAGTTTTGGAGTATGTGGCAACCCTGAAGGGCACGCTGGCTTCACTAGAAAAACATAGTTGTCAAATATTAGATTTTATTTCAGTAAATTTATGGCCTATGTACTTAGTTGGAGGCCCTGTGACAGAGTTAGTGGCCCACTGAAAGTTATGTACTAAAATCTTCAGCTACAAAACATGAAAAATCTCAAATGCAAACCAAACAAACAACAAAGGAAATATCCTTTAAATCAAAAGGCATATAAAAGAAATTGTCCTTTAAACTGTTGAACAAATGGAACAATGAATGCAACTGGGGTTGTAAATGTTGAATGATCTTAGTTTCACTATTCATATAGTTAGAAAAGTCGTAGTCTTCAGGAATAACAGCTTCTCCAGCTGAAACAGTAGGAGAGAGTAGGTAGCACTAACTAAATAACACATCTTGTTCATATTGTGATTATCCACAAAGCACACGTGTGCTGAGCCAGTATATTTCATTCAAATGTGAAGACAGAAATATATCTGAGAAAATTAGAAAAACACTAAGGGGATAAATTGAAAAATAACAACTGCATTTGGTAAACAGCCTGTTGGGGATCTCTTGATTTTACACAAGCACAATACAATTAATAATTTCCTGAAGCAAAGAGTGTGCAGAGCTAGACTGGCCGCTCTACAAAATAAACATAAAATAGAGGACAGGCAACCTGGGATTCTCACAGTGAAATTTTCTGGCTCAGGTGACTGATTATCCCCCATAGCAAGAGGCACCTGTGTATATCTTGGGGTACATTAAGGAGCTAAAGAAATCTTCATGTAACCTCTAGGTCCTAACTTTACCTTAGGCCTCCATCCACAAACTTCAAGAGCCAAAAATCACTCACTGCTCACTGTCATTCAGGGCTTAATCACTCTCAAGGTAGACTTAGAACTCTAGGAGAGGGGAGGGAGGGTATGGCCTTATTTGCCAGGATAGTTTATGTCCTCTGAGTCTATAGGCATTTTATTTTTTATATATATATATATATGTATGTGTGTGTGTGTGTGTGTATGTACTTCCCAGTTTGTCCCTATTGTACTTACTAACTTCTGACAGTAGGAGTTGACTTAAATGAGAGTGAGATCCTAAAAACTCATGACAGGAACTGAGAGGTAAAACGACTCTTCCTAATTATTTTCAGGTAATTTTGTTTTATAAAAGCTTTGTCAACGAGAAGGAGGTATTCAAGAGGCAAATGTTAAGAGTGGAAAATCCTTGTATGGCTTAAGTAATATCTTCCAAAGAGATGGAAGGCACTTTGAGAGGTAGCTGTGGTAGTGGGGAGTTATCTGCTGGGGAAATGCTCACAGTGAGACACAAACAGAATCACACAGAATCACAGAATCCCAAGGGTTGGAAGGGACCTAAAAAGATCATCTAGTCCAACCCCCCTGCAAGAGCAGGGTAACCTACAGTACATCACACAGGAACTTGTCCAGGCGGGCCTTGAATATCTCCAGTGTAGGAGACTCCACAACCCCCCTGGGCAACCTGTTCCAGTGCTCTGACATTCAAATATAGTTCTGTGGAATCTATAGAGGACAATTCAAATCCTCTTGAAATGCAGTTTCTGTTACAAAAAATTGAGTTGGTTTGGAAATCAAGGTGTAGTGTTACAGCCAGGTTGTGTAAAGTATAAGACAAGGCAGCTTTAATATGAGCACAGCTGCACTGTTGGAAACATGCTGCTGCATTGTGCACTGCTGCGAGCAGTAAGAGATGGCCTTGTGACACAGCTGCTGGAATCCAGGCATATTGTTGGGTTTGAGTATGATTATGGGAAGGTGCAGCTTAGTGTTCATTTTGAGACCAAAACATTATCGCCTTATGTGTGTCTATGTACTTTTTATCCATAGAAAGTGAGCAATTTAACAAAACAATTCCAAAGATTCTTGGCTGGGTATTCTTTTCACAATATATATCTGTTTTTTCCTTTCTCTGCTATGGGCAATATTGGGAAGGACCATGAACTCTTTTCATCATAGTTGTGGTAAAATGAGGCAATCAGGCTAGGAGAACTTAATGCACCAAGGTGTCACTGGTGTAAGTTCTCCAGACAGGCGACAGGTTTCGGAGCCTGTCACCTTATTAAAAAAAGTAAACTGAGCAAACCAAAACAATCAAAAACCCCAACCAAACAAAAAACCCCCACAAAAAAACAACCAAACAACAAAACTGATGAGCCCGCCCCCCTCCCCCCCCAAACAAAACAACACGCCAAACTCAAACAAACAAACAAAAAAAAAAAAAAGCCCTTTGCAAAAAAACCCAAACCAAAAAAACCCACCTACCCCACCAAGAAACAAGCCCTAGTGTGGCTATGGCCTGTTTGTGGAGAATAATTGTAACAGCTATTTTGCTTAGCTGGAGTATTTACTAATTGAACTAGGGAGAAGCACAAGCTGAATAGAACTGTAGGTCATTCTCACTGGACCTGAAGAGAGAAGGAATGAATGTTGTTGGATTGCTTACTGGAAAATTTGGAAGCCTCTTTGCAACAGAATGATTGGAAAGCCTACTGGTGAGGTGGTCTTGAGCTATAACACTACATTTCATCTGTTATCATATGCTTTTTTGTTCATGACAAACATTGTGGTTTCAAAAGAAAATGAAACAAAATGTGGCCTGCTTTAGTCTTTTCCATGGTTTTCTTCTCAGGGTCAAGTTGAAAGTAGAATCTTATCCTATTTGTTTTTTCATTTAATAATATCATAAAATAGTTAAGATTGGAAAGAACCTGAAGATCATCTAGTTTCAACCCTCCTGCCATGGGCAGGGATGTCATACCCTAGACCGTGTTGTTCAAGACTCTGTCCAACTTGGCCTGGTACACTGCATGGATGGAGCATTTACCAGTTCTTTGGGCAACCTGTTGCAGTGCCTCACCACCCTCATGGTAAAGAACTTCTTTATATTCAACACTGAACTTTCCCTGTTTTAGTTTAAACCTATATCCTGGTATAAGTAAGTGGGAAAACAAAAACTGACAAAGCATCAGTGAAAAATACCCCTGATCCCTTTTGTCTGGATGGGAGTTTGTAACCAGCTCCATTTAGCTCATACCTACTGTTTCTCATTCATTCCTGCTGTCTGTTCGGAGTCTAACAGATTTTTTTTTTTCCATACTGATGCTTTATCTGATATACTTTCCATGCCTCATTCACTTGCCATCATTTTTCAGCTGTAACAGCTTATTTTTTTTTTCTCTCCTTGATCTCTGCCTCTAAATATCTTTCTCCCGATGTCATTATTGCAAATACATTACCAACTAGTGAGCTTAAGGTTTTATTCAGATTTCACTTAAAATGAAGGTTTTATTTAAAAGCCTGTGGAAATGAGCACCTAAAATTAAATATTTAAACGTGGCATTTCAATGTGATATCTGCAAATAGGGCCTTATAAATGGCAATGAACTGGGAGGAAAGAGGTCTGTATTCAGGAGTGTTATTTGTAAAACTACATTATTATTTATTCTTCATGTATCATGTTTTGGACCAGAGGTGAAAATTTTGTTTTAGAGAGGTTGTGAAATTTTAAAATACATTTTAATTTCTTGAATGATGCATACAAATGTTATAATTATCTTAAAAATTTTTAAAAATACTTGTTGCAGTTTACTAAATGAAGTAATTTCTTCCCCCACCAAATAAAAAACAAAGGTTGAAGAAAAGAGCTTTTTTGGAAATAAGCACTTTGTTTGTGGGGTACTTTGTTTGTTTCAATAAAATAGGGAGTATAGTTGTTTCTAAACCACTGTTATTTTCCTTTTCTCTGTAAAACTAACCTTCGGCTGAATTGCAACATATGATCAATGTTGCCATGCAGCAGTCAATTCTTCCGAAGTTCTCACTGACATTTCCAATTGATCTGCCTATTGTAAGAGCAGGGAAGTGCAGGTGCTAAAGGGCAGGGAAGTGAAGGTGCTAAATTGCAGTATTGCCTCCATGCAATGCACTACTGAATTAAAAAAATACTTATAAGGTCATCCCTCAGTATTAGATGAAAGCAAGAAAATTCTTTCTCCTCATTTAATGTTGGCTTTCCCAGGGACAAAAAAAATAATAAAATTTATTGAGCCCTGCGAACAACCAGAATACCTTCAATATGCAACATACGCCTCATAGAGGGTCATACGGGCTGTATACTGAGTCTTAAATTCATTTGGATATCTTGTCATGCCAATTTTACAAAATGTTTTAAAAAGGTTGGACCTGAATGAGGGGAAAGAGATTGATTTTTGGTTTAGTTTGGTTTGTGTTTTTTTGTTGTTGTTTTTGGTGGCTTTTTGGTGGTGTTTTTTTTTGTTTGTTTGTTTGTTTTCCCCCCCCTTCTATTTCTGTTGTTGTTTTGTTTTAGCTGTCTTTCTTCAGTCAGTCCAAACTTTTCTCCATTTTCCTTGCATCAATAAGATCACTGGTTTAAGCTGAGCAACAATCAGAAGTGAAAGGAACCTTTTTGGTAAGCTATCTAAGTTGCCCCCAAGGTGCACTCCTTCTCTTCATTTTTCCTCAGTGCAAGATGGCCTGCTCACAAGTGCTATTGGGCATATCATAGTGACTTAGGATCAGAGGCAGCAAATTCCTTGTCAAAAGTACCATACTTACCTGCAAAAACCCAGGTCCATTTGTAAAGCTGTAGAAATTGTGTGGCTTATTCTTAAATGGATTCTTTAGGCAGTATCTGAACTTGTGGACAATTTATATCAGAGCTACTGAGTGATTTGATAAACAAAACAAAAGTTATTCCCCTCAGCTTATGAACCTGATAAACATAAGTAGTTTCAAAGAGTTTTTAATATCTTTATTCTCTTTTCTTTTTGTGAGAGCTCCTCATGCAGTTTGATTAATATATGCTTATTTTTGTTGGTTAAATGGAATGCAAACAACTTCCAGCCTATACTTGTAGCTGAAGGGGGCTTATGAGGATGCAGGAGAGGGACTCTTCGTCAGGGACTGTAGCAATAAGACAAGGGGTAAAGGGTTTAAATAGAAACAGGGGAAGTTCTGGTTAGATATAAGAAGAAAGTTCATAACTGGGAGGCTGGTGAGGCCCTGGAACAGGTTGCCCTAAGAGCTGGTAAATACTCCATCTGTGGCAGTGTTCAAGGCCAGGCTGGACAGAGTCTTGGGTGACATGGTGTAGGTAAGGCATCCCTGCCCATGGCAGGAGGATTGGAACTAGATGATCTTAAGGTCCTTTTCAACCCTAAACATTCTATGATTCTATGCCTAGTGCCATTCTATGAATCAATCAGTTCAATATATGGAAAACATTATGTGGTAGATATTAGCTATCTGTTACTGCGTTGGTTTGTTCTTGAATATTTTCCTGATGTTAGGTAATCTGCAAATTTTTGTCTTTGCTATATGGATCCACTCATAGAATGTTGTACCTACATACATGCCTTTATGAGCGTATGAGTACAAGACCTCACATAATTGCACTTCATTATGTATGACATGTTTGTAAACTTTAGTTAACACAGTACAAAACTTAAATTTAGAAGTTGATCTTCCTGCATTTGAGAATTTGTATAGTGAAAAGCAGGTTGAACGAGAGCTTGAACAAGAAAACTTGAATTTTTTTGAGGCTGGGGAACACTTTTCTGGCAAGGAAAGCCAGTTTTCACTGCTTTGTATCTCTTGAATATGTAAAATGTCTAGAATAGCATGTGTCAAATCTGTCCAACAAGTTTAATATTAACAAAGTGTAAACCCTTAAAAGTACTTGCTGAGATTATAATGCAGTTGCTATTGTCAGATAAAAATGATGCTTAATGGGTAAATTTCCTCTCTGAGAATGGAAATGATAGTTATAGTAATTAAGTGGGACACCTTTGTCAATATATGATCTTTAGCTTCATCATACTCTTTCATTATTTTCCCTATAATTAGAATTTTAATCCATGTATTTGTTCCTTTTAAAAACATATTAGCATTGCAAGGCATTCCTATTGTTTTATTGATTTATTATGTGTATCATGAATGACTCCTGAGGAGCATAATTCTGAAGGAAAATGTTATTTAATTCTATACAGATAGTTAGGGATGAAGCCAATATTGTGCAGCTTTGTTATGAGAAGACCTATTTCTTCTAATACCAGTGTCACCCCAGAAAGCTTCTCATCTGCTATGAGAAAAGAAAGATTATTAGAACTGACTGAGTACTTGGCTTTTCAAGACTTTTATATTTCTTGTAATTATTCCTTCTAAATTTCTATGTGCAGTGCGACTTCAGCTGAAATCCTGTTTGCCCTGTTAGTGTGATACCAATTTATAAAACAAGTTGTTTCCTTCAATTGTTGGAATAAAAGTGCTATTAGATATTTAAACAAGATACCTCATGTGATTCTTTTTATTCTTTTATTTTGGCAACAGGAGACATTGGCAGATATCTTCATGTGGTGTTCCATTACGCATGAGTTTTAACAGATGTACTTAAATTTTAATCAAATGGAAAATCTAATCTTCCTGTCTACACATAAGTTTTTTTCATAGTCATTGCCAAGGTTTTTATGGTTTGGGAAGGGGAGAATATTTTAAGAAAGAAAAAAAACCCCACAACCTAAAGAGGAAAAAAAAAATTCAATGGGCTACCAACCGGTATTATATTTTTCCTGTTCACTATATATTTTGGCATTTAACTTTTGCAAGAGATGCTACAAGAGATGTTTTAGTAATCATAAATTGCTTTCTCTGGGGTTTTCTGTTAAAGGTAAGGTAAAGGAATAGCATGAAAGCAGCCTGTATGTTTTATAGATTACGTTATTTTTTTTCTAAAAAGAGCTGTACTAACCTTCAGTATCAAGTGGCAAAAACAGATTTTCCATATGCTTCTTATATATGTGTAGATATATGTGTATATTATGTATATATACTTTTTTTTCCCCTGCATTTTCCTTGGGTTATAATCACATCAGGTGTCCAGACCTTAGGCTGAGGAGATTCTCAAAGGAAAAACCAGGATGCCACAGGAGCTGATCCAGTGGGTGGTAGTCTTCCTTTTGAGTCAGGCCTTGGCGTGTGATTCTGGAAGGAAATATCTGAATGAGAGAGAAAATTGAAGTCTATCAGTAAGGAAGTTAGCCGTGTTGTCATAACCTCCATGCATGTCAGTAATAGCAGTAGATTAAATTCATCTTAGATGAACACCCACTTTTAAAGAGGTTTTTAATTCTGTGTATAGAGGGTTTCCTTTGTTTTGATCAAATGATGCATCAGAAGGAATAAAAAACTTAGAATCTCCATTTTCAAAACAAGCTAAGAACAGTTGCCCATATGCAGGACTCAAGTGTTTATGATAGAGAACAGAGGTCTGCGTTTCTCAGAGCTAACTATCTCTCCATCACTCTGCTCATGGAGACTGTCTGTACCGTGCAATTATATACCACAAGTCTCCCTGATTTCCTTGAAGAAACTCAAAAACTGCTCACCAGCAGCTGCTGAAAATGATTTTTTTAGAGCAGTCACCAAGGTGGCTTTTCCTGTCTTCAAAGATGCAAACGCAGGCATGGTGACCTGTGCATTCACAATATACATGAGCTGGCAATGAAAATGTTGGCCTAGCAAAAAGTATCTAGAGTTTTCATCTTAAAGAAACATATGCAGTAAAACAAGACAGGTAATTGTAGCATTGTACTATCTGGGTTCAGGCAAGCTCTGTTGAAAAAGATTAAAACTTTGGGAGTTCATCTTCAAATACCTTCTTTAGCTAGGTTTCTAGAGCTAGTCTTGAAGAGGGAACCTTTGTTTGTCACATCAGATATTTTATATGCGAAGTGTGATCCAATAAGATACTATGTGTATTTTTGTTTTTATTTTTTTAATTTGAAATGTAGCTGGTTACATTTCCTCTGGAGGTATAATAATAATAATAAATTACAAGTAAGAAGATCTTTCCCTGAGGATAAGAAGTTTAGTTCTCATCTTTACCACAATTTTTGCTGGGAATGCTGATAAATCTGCTTGTGTCCACAGTTTCATAAAGTCTATATTTAACCTCTATGTAGAATTCATGTGATTCTGTTAGATGCTCAGATACTATGGCAAAGAGTACAGAGGGCAGCCTCACAGAATGACTGACCTGACAGAATATCTGTGAATGGTTGTATGAAGGAAAATAGATGCATATCAAATTAAGTGTTTACCTTCGTGTAGGGGCCATCTTTCTCAAAAGTATTGAATTTGAGTATAATTTCAGGGTGATTCTTAATACAGTGAATCAAGTTTTCATAGTAAAAGTTGGCAACACTTCATGAAAATCAGTGTGCTGTAATCAAATAAACTTTCTATTGCATACATGAACTGAGTATCTGCCTTATGTTTAGTGTTTGTCACATCCTTGAAAGAAGAGGTGAAGCCAAAAGGTCGACATTGTCAGGTAAAACGGGCCCCTTATTTTGTGTTATCACAATGTATGTAGTAATGAGATCTGGAAACTGGGACCAGGTGTCCAATTCCAAATGTGAAAGGGAATAAATTGGGCTATGCCAGCAAAAATCTGTGGTGGGGTCAAAGGAGGCCTTTCTGACTCAATAATCTTAGATAAGTAATTACCAGAACAAGAAGTGGAGAAAAATAAGTCTGAGGACATGGTATAGCCAAGTATATTTGTTCCACTGAATATATATATGTTTGTGCTGCTTGAAATGGTTCTTTAGTTGTCAAAAGGCCTTCTGATTTGCTTACGTGTGCAGATTACCTTAAAGGTAATTGAATATAACTGGTGCTATTTCAATGAATAACTTGACTAGAATTATTTGACATTTAGCACGAGGTTTCTGTGTTTGTCTAGGAGAGGAATATGTTGACATCTGTGCTTCTAAGGAGCTCTGGTGTATGCCAGTTGGCATGGGTTGCTGTGTTGAATAGAACATTAGTTCACTTGGTGCTGATCTGCTAAAACTGAGGCATGGATTATGTGTACACTAACAATTACTGACAAACTCAGAGGGTTATACTATTAATCCAAATCATAAGGCTTGCTATTTTCCTGTCTACAGTACACATTGTAGCCTGTAACAGTCACCATGCTGTGTTAGCTTGCATCTGAGGGTTCCCTTGAGTTGTATGAAAGTATGGAATTGTAGGAATTGCTTCTCTGCACCATTAGCTTGAATCTGCAAACACTTTCAGCCAGCTCTGTGGGCTGTAATGCATCTTTTTTCCTTAGTTTTTTGTCCAGATTACTCTTTTCCTAGGAAGAACAAGAGACAATGGATTTGGTGTGTCAGCTTTTGAAGGTGATAGATGGTGTAGATGCATCAGCCTGGCTGCATCAGTGTCTGCTCAGCAGTTCTGTGGTGGATGGGACAGAGAAAAGAAACAGTGAGAATGTTTTTTCCTTTTAGTGTTTAGTTTCCAAATAGATCCTGGGTATTTCTATCAAAATTGACAAGGGCTAGTAGAGCAGCATGTAATAAATTCTGTAACTATATATTACATTATTTTGACTTATACCAGTGCCTGTAAGAACTGTTTTCTATTAATATGTAGAATGAAACGGGTCATATTACATTGAGAATGGACAACCATTGCAACTTCTGTGACCAGTTTATACAAATGCTGTGCCTGAAAATCTATGCAAGGTTTCAATCAATCCATTTAGTGGAATCATGACTAATCCCAGTCCTCCTTTTTAAATATGATTTCTTGAACTGAGATGGAAAGAGTGGTAGTGATGGAAGGTGGGCAGGAAATGGGAAAGTTGCTTAAATTAGCAGCTTCTGGACTTCATGGTATTTTTGTGACACTTCATCACAGTATAGCCAGAAGCTATAGCACAAACCCAGCAGACCTGAATCTCACAAAAGAAAGGACTAAAATCAAGTCTAATTAGCTCTTATTCATAAAAAGGAAAAAAATAAATGTTTGCAGACATACTCTCCTTCAGAACACTGCACACTGAAATGTTTACAGCCTGTAAACTAATAAAAATAGGTAAACACCAGGCCATCACCATGCAGCTTGCTGAATGGGAAGGGTAAGGCTTATTTCTTTCACCCTGAAATGATTTGAACTTTTTTGTTGTATACCTTTACTGGTCTTAGAGAGAAAATAAATACACTCAGCTCTTAAGCTAGTTTAGCAACATAAGGCTCACTGGGTTGCATGTGGGACACAGTATTTTCTGAGGAGGAAGAAAGACAACATTTGAGCTTTTTTTGTCTTTAACTGGCCTATGGATTTATTTGAACTTTCCTGGGTTAGCTGGCAACAGCTTCTCCCAGTGTGGTGATCATTCCTTACTCTGACTTCATGGAAAAACTGTTTCCTCTAGTGAGCTTAATTAAAAAAATGAGAACTAGAAAAACTCTTCCATGCCCCAAAAGACAGCTAGTCCAGTGCTAACAGTGCAACAAGACTCTGACCCTTTAAATGGGGAATAAAATTGTGCTAGGGGATTCAAGGGGGAAGATTAGTTTCTTTTCTGGATGGTCTGACATTCAGAAGATAAGTGTTATATCTGTTCCTCTAAAAGCAGACCACTAATCCTGCTACTTTCCCTTTTCCCAGCCCCAAACAAAGGGACTCCTTAAAAGGTTTTCATTCCCATATTTCTCATTTGACCGTTTGACCCAGAAAGCTATTTCTTTTCATTTGATACTTCGAAAATTTTTATGTGTGTTTCCCAGATCTCAACTTTGAAATCAGGCTTGAACACCCAAATCTTTACCGGTTTCCATATTGCTTTAAAAAGGCCTACCGTTACCATGGGAAAGTGTACTAAGTAAAACATGAACACTTTTGCATCAGTTTTCTTCGAGCAAGTCATGTCAAGAACACACACAAAATGCACACAGATACACCACACCACTGCCACCACCCCCCCCCCCCCCCCCCCCCCGCCCTTGAAACTGATATGTTTGTCTTTATGCATTTTTTAAACTCTTAACATTTTTGTAATCTGGAAAATTGAGGTATGGAGGAGTAACTAGAAGATCCTGAAGCAGAAGGTCTGTTAAGGTGATTACTGAGTTTGCTGCAGACTTATGTGCAGTTGCCAGTGCAATTAACTCTAAATACAGTGCTTGGGTATCTTCTCCACCAACAAGACTAGACAGAGAAAAGAAGCGGTTTTGTTGTTTGACCCTTGTCCATGTATTTTAAGCCATTATTAACATACCTTCTTATTTCTCTTATCACTCGTTTGGTATAATTGGTTTTGATATACAGTGTGCATCATAAACAAAGAATTTGAGTTAGCGCATTTATTACAAAAGGACTTCTCATCTGCATTTAACAGTATTCATAAATTGTAGCTGACTCACATGTGCTCCCACAACAGAGGGACCAATAGATTAGAACTCAGCTGGTAATGTGACTCATGAAATATTGTATCAATACTAAATTGTCTTCATAGGGCTTTTACTAAACAAATGCTGCTTCATAAAGTAAGGCTCTTATGTGCTTCCTTCTGAGCAGATTTAAAAAACATTCTTTTCTCTCAAGTCTTACTGTGCAAACCACATAGTTCTCTCTACTGTGATCTGTTTTGTAAAAGTAGCCTTATTAATTGAGGATGTTTTTCAGTATTGCCAAAAGGTCACTACAATCAATTATGGACAATATTTGTAAAGAAGAAATCTTGTCTATAAGGCAATATATCCTAAGTTGTCTAATTTGTTCACTGTAATAAGACCATACTCACTTATTGATTAATCTTTGTTGCCTGCTGATTCTATCAGGAAGTCTCTTAATTTAATGGAATATCATATACAGAGTTGGCTCTAGGTGATGTATTATAAAAATATTTATTCCTAATATTATAGTGAATGTGTTCAACCAGAGGAGATGATTTTTCCAGGACAGACCATTCTGATTTGTTATGGTAAGCCTAGGACTGAAAATGGAACCATATTTGGATTTGAAACATGAAGAGTAACATGACTGAGTGCATTCACCAACACAGAAGTTTTTCTGTTTTGATCCAATTTGTAAATCATTACCGGATGTATTCCATTCTAAAGTCTTAATGTTATGCAGTTATACTTCATTGTGGATATATAATGCATGGATATAATTGAGCAAAATCAAACTTATGTTCTGCGCCAAAAAACTGGTTGTGGATTAACCTAAAATGGTTCCAAGCCTATATCTAAAAGTGTAAGGTTTGGTTACTTTTTGGAATCATTAAAAGGAAGCCTAGCATATTAAAATTAATTCATCTTCATATGCTTTATATAATCAAGATTTTTATCTTGTCACACTTGTGATTTGTAGGACACAGAGAAGTGGCAAGAGCTATGTACATAGATGATGTTCTGAGTTATGATATAATTATCATTATCTCTGTTGGCATGAATGCATCATTTCGACTAAATAATATGCCTGCCTTTGCTGTGACTCTGTGATTCATTTGTGTTCTTTTGTACTGTAGTTGATGGAAATGAGCCACATTAAACTGCCCGCCTGTTCATTGTGTGCATATTTAAGCGTTTAAAATGTCTCAAAAATCCATTATCACTCTATGACAGAAATCTGAGAAAAAATGTGTGAAAAACTCATAAACACATAGAACTGGAACAAGTCTATAAATTAACTTTTGACAGATATATCTAAGATTTAAGTTGAAATTTGCATTGGAATTCAAATACAATACTGCTACATTTTAAATTGAGGAGAAATAATTAACTACTGATGTTGATTATCATTGCTAATATTATAAAGCAATAATGTTTTTCCAAAACTTATGAATTTTCCAATAAATGAATACTTGGTGATCATAGTATCTGCTGTTAAAATACTCAGTAGGGCCACAGAATCAAAGGGAGAAACACAAGAACACAAATAATTTTCCATTAATCCTTACTTCAGTATTTAACTTGGTAAAGTTTTAAGTGCTTCTTTTTGCTGTATAAAATGCTCATAGCGTGATTTCGTATGTTGCACATCTCACTGTGAATAGTAAAATTGAAAGAATGAAACCAGGCCCTAATTCTGCTACCATTTTTGCACATAGATTCATTTGTATTATTTTTGGACGTTAAAATTTACTGTGATATGTAAAAGTATTTAAAAAGAAAGAACTTCAGTGACGGAACAGGTTTTATAAAACAGTAGTACCACATACCAAAAATGCCAGGCTTAACACCAACAACATGTGCCATGTCTGCAGCACTTTCAAATAACAAAACAATGTTTTTACCAGAGGGGTACTTAAAGTCACAAATTCAACTAACACATCCATTGGGAATAAGAACGTAACAGTTCTCTAAAAATTTTAATATGTATATTGATTCTTAGTGTATTCTGGAATGTGGATTCAGGTTTTCCGGCTCTGGAAATCTAATATTCAACACATGGCCACCTGCAATTTTACCACAGTGAAATTTTTGTGCCTTTCCCCAGGGAAAACTCGAGGCATCATAGATGTTTTCTGGTTTACACATGCTATGTAGATTACACCTTAAATACGTGACATGCAGTTTAAATCTAGAAGATTTTTAGCACTAATATTGGTGACTTGAAAGATACTGTATCAAAAATTTTGAACACATTTATGTCGTAATCACAGTTACTGGAAATACAGCTTTTTTGCTTTGCTGCAAAGTAAATAATGCATGGAAAAATAATTCTTTGACATATATGGAGTAGTTCCCATAATTCTTCTAAGCAAATTGGGTTTTATTTAAATTAAACCAGTTGTCTGCATTATTTTGAATTAGAACTTACTGCCATGATATATTTAGATTTTCTTATATTTCTTTTGACCGTTATACTATACACAGTTCCATTATACCTTTTTATGTCACTGACCTGGGCAGCTGCATAAGGTTTCCCAGCAGTTACATGCAAAACACCTTTTACTCCAGTGTCTATGAAGGCAAACTATGGTGATGTAAAACAGCTTGTGAAAGTGGATGTCTCTTTGCATATGTATATAGAAAGTGTACCTACAGCTGTTAGGCTGACAAAGAAAGCTTGTTACTACTGAAGTTCTCTAATATAGATCAGTAACATCATGCTCATGCACTGAGGTTCTCTTGTGGATTTCCATGCAAGTGTAACTGTGGATGGTGAGCCACTATCCTTAGTGTACTCTGGTGCAGGTTGGAAGAAACCCAGCTTCAATCTGTGGACATTAGCATATTAACATAAACTGAAATACAAGTAAGCAGCTGTCAGCTTCAGCTACTCAATTACTAGATATTAGAGAATCTATGAGCTAAGTGCCAAAGGTGGAAAAAATTTTCAGTGTGTCATACAATGTGCAATAAACTGTTTCGTGTGCTCTACATGTGGGTTGCTACGATGCTGAGTAATTTGACTGACTTATTTATCTAGTGGCATGTGGCTGATCTTGAAAGCAGTTCAGTCACATACACATGGTGATGCTTCGGTTGTTTTCAAAGGTCTCTGTGTGGGTAGCAAGCTATCTCCCACTGTCCAATATGGTGGTGATGGCAAATGTGATGGGTAGATAGATGAATGTTAGCAATATTCATGTTCACCAGTATGTTATTGTAAAAATAAGAGTGAACTTAGATGATTCAATTAGCTGAGAGTGAAGTGACAAAATAGGGATGAACTGTATTCCATGTGCAGGGGAAGGGCATCTTCTAGGGAAAGAGCGCCACAGGATACTACAAAGATCTTACAGAAGATTTATACCTGTCTTGCAACAATTTTATTGAAGTTGATATGCTGTGGATGCTGGACTTCCACTCACTTCAGCATCATTCTGCCAACTGTATCAAAGAAGGTGGCTGTAGACCGAGTTCCTAAGTTACATTGATGGTTGAAATCTGTCAAGACCTGAAATAGAGTCTATCAGTGTTAAGACTGCCACAAGCCTACAAGGAAGGGAGTTTTGTTTAACATTTTCTGTTCTTGTTTTTTTTTAGAAAAAAGTGTTAACTACAAAAGTTGGAGCACAATGAAATAATTTAATGTCCGTCCGACAAATTTACTACTGATTAGGTTAATGTGCATTAGTCAGGAAAAAATACGCTATTTTCATCATAGTAGTAACCTAAAGATATTACAGAGTGTAAAAAAAGTATTTTCATATTCTTTACTGCATTAAAGGATTGCATAATGTAGCAATCCAAAGGAAAATAAATGAAGTTTGTCTGGGAAAGGCAAGAAAAACTTTCAGTGCTTTAAAGCTTATAAGACTAAATTATAGAAGATGTATTTGGAAGGTCAAGAAAAGGAAAAAAATATGGCACCCCATCCTGTATTTTTAGATTTCAGATTCATGACACAGGGCAGTGCTTTAGATAGAGTGAAGTAATAATCACCAGGTAATTCATAAAAATGTATCATAAAAAGGGCCTCCATTTTATAAAAGTATTTGGCAATCGCTGTTGTCCATGGCCTTCATGCCATTTACATTTGTATTTGTGTGTACTACTGAAGAGGTTATTAAGCAGTCTCCTAATGTTTGACTGTTGTTCGCTCCAGATTCTTACATCTCTTGCTGAAGTATCTAGTATGAAGGAGAGAGGCTGTGATTAACCGAAACCTCTCTTGACTCAATACAGAAATTCTTTTTTTTTTTTTTTAATTTTCCAAAGGAGTTAATTACAGCTAAATGACAGAAGAGAATATTGGCATCATAGTTAAACTTGGTAGGTTTTGGTAAGACAATAGCCTGAGCTTGTCATATTTTTTTCTGATTCTAGGACACCCAGATATAACCTCAGTAAAGTAAGTTGTGAGTCAGATCTGAATCAAGAGAAGCAGTGGATTTATTAATCTTGTTTGTCAATACCTTTGGACAACTTCGTAAAGAACTCTAATTATCTTAGAAAACAAAGTCCTTGCAAATGGCAATTGCATGATTGATTAGTTGTCACTCTTTTACCCTGCAGTCTGAAACACAAAACTAAGGACTCTAATTCTGAAGTTCAAGTGCTTTGAAAGAGGTCTTTGAATATGGATTGTTCTTTCAGAACAGCCTCTGAAGAATCAGAAACTTTCAGAAGCACAAGAGTTTTAGCGTTTCCTCTTCACCATTTAAAGAAATTAATCTCAGACGACTGCATTAATGAAGTGCTACATAGTAGTTGACCTGTACTGCTACACCCAGATATGTGCTTACAGTATGTGGCTTTGGACAAGAGAATACCTAATTCCCTCTGTAAATTTTCCAACATCATACATATTTTCTGAAGCAAAAGTGCAAAGAGAAACAATCAGATTAGTGGTTAAAATGAAGACAGACTGAAAGATTTTGGTTTGTTCAGCCTGGAGAAGAGAAAGTTCTCTGGAGACATTACAGCAGCCTTCCGGTACCTACAACAAGGACTAGGTAGGCTTTGTAGGAGGCCTACAAGAAAACTGGAGTGGGATTTTTTACAAGTGCATGTAGTAATAAGACAAAGGGGAATGGCTTTAAATGGAAAGAGGGTGGATTTAGATTAGATATTAAGAACAAATTCTTTACTGTGAAGGTGGTGAAGAAACTGGCACGAGTTGCCCAGAAAAGTTGCTGATGCCCCATCCCTGGCAGTGTTCAAGGCCAGGCTGGGTGTGGCTTTGAGCAACCTGGTCTAGTAGAAGGTGTCAGAAGCCATGACAGGGAGGTTGGAACTAGATGATCTTCAAGGTCCCTTCCAACCCAACCCATTCTATAATTCTGTGATAAAAAAATGAGAGAAATTATTCTTTACCGAGCACATGGGAGTTGAGTAAGGCAAAACCAGGTTTCAGAATCGCATACCTGTCAAGAAGCTTAGGAGACTATCCGTCACATTGGTTTGTTGCATGAATACTAAGGAGAAAGAAAATCTAGTTGCTGGGCCTTCGTGGAGGCATACAAGGGGACAGCTGTATGTGTTCCCTCATAAAAATGCACCAAATGCTTGATGAATTCCAATAGCTTGATCAAATAGAATAGAGCTGTACCAGACTGCCTTTTTCTAGAACTGCATACAGGCTAGGAATGTTTACACTCAGTGAAATGTCTTTCTGATGAGCAGAGTAACTCTCTCAGTCTCTAATGAGGAAAGCAAACACTCTAGATTGCCTGCAAGACTTATTTCAAGAACTTGTGTAGGCTGGAAGGTAAGGATAGAAGTGTGGACTTTGAGATTTCCGTGAGAATGTTAGAAGGTTAGTTCAAGCCACCGAAGACAGCAGAAAGTTGAATTCTCAGCTGATCTTGCCATCAGCGAGTAATTTTTTGCCTTGCTGACATGATAAGAATAGAAAGCATACAGTGAAGCAGAATTATTAAATACCTATGGGTGATAGACGAGATTTTATCTCTGGTTTTGGGACATAGCTGAGTTCCATGCAGAATAAAGAATACTCAGGAGTAACCTCATGGTACCTTGTAAATCCACTAAAATATCAACTACAGTAAAGGTTAAAATGGATTTTTTTCCTCATTTACAGCACCTATTAACATATTTTAAAAGGTTCATTTCCTCAGCAAGAGTTACAATGGAAAGTAAAAGAATTACTTCCTTAATCAGAATCTCCTTTCAGCATATTAGCTGCTTTCTACATCTGTCAAAACATGACAGAAGGAGTCAGCTTCTCTTTATAAATTGAGAAAATGGAGTAAGTGCAATCATAGAGACTCTGGATTGTCAGCTCTGCTGGAGGAAATGTGGACCACTCTCCCATCCTGCAAGAGAGACTCTTATCACCCTGCTATAAATTATTCCAATGTGGGCCATTCTGAAATGCTTTGTGTTATGTGTCTCATTTTGCACAGGGAGGAAGAGCACCTCTCTGGAGGATAGGATGCTCCCAGTTGAGAGTAAAGTGACAAACCCAGTGTTATGATACTTAGACCAATCCCCAGAACTGGTGACCTCAAACTAAGTGCAAACCCTTGAAATGTAGTGCTAGTAATCTCAAAAATCTTACTTCTGAAATGCTTCTAAAAGTGCTATTGTAGAATCGTGTGGTTATTAATTTTAGATATAGAATTTCTGTGCATAGCCCAGAAATCCTGCTGTCTTTTAATGTTATTTGCTCTATACAATCAATAGCTGTCAAGTTGGATTTTATGGAAAATGTATTTTGCAGAAAGAGACAGGGCAATTTTTGCCACAAAATAAAGTTTTGTGTGTGAAGGAGGAGAATATGTAATTGATAAGGTAAGATTTAAATTTTAAAAGTGGGATGCACATAGTTAACAATTATAAAAGGCTGTGGCTTATTCATTTTATCTCTACACTTGATAGATCTCAACATCTCCCTGTTTCTTAGGTCACTGGCAAAAAATACCATTTAGTATCTGTATAGTGCTTATTATAATTAAAGTTTATCCATTTTGCACAAAGAAAAACGTTTTTTAGTGTGGAATATTTTTTTCAACTGGAACTTTTAACATTACTGAATACATTAGTGTCCCACTTTATTCAATTGTTAACTGAAAAAAAGCAATGTTTAATGGAAATGGATACTAGGTTGTGTGTTGTTTTTTAAAACTCCTATGGTAGTTTTATTTACTCATCTCTTCCTTATTGTACGTGGTGCACAGTTCTCAGTGTACATGTGGGTGCTTGAGCAAGGTGGGGAATTAATCATAAGAGCTCCAGACAGGAAGGAAGGGCAGTAGTGCTCATGGTCTTTACTTACATTCCTAAGGACGAGGGGTAACTGATTCTGCAAACGCTGAGCAATGAACAATATTTTTATTATTTTTTTGGACTGATGTGAACCATAGCTTTCTTTGATGTAAAGCCTGTGTTTAGAAAAGAGCTGACATGTAAACTGTGAAGTCTGTGAGCTATAGGAAGTCTGCTGTTGACTCCCTGTCTCATTCTCAGCACTAACCCCGTCAGCAGTGCAATAAACTGCAGTTTAGTGCATGTAATCTGTTTACAAACACAGCGTTACAATCCTTGATTTGTGCATCCTTTTAATTTCTTCCTCCCCACTGTGCCCCCTCAGATGCACCAGGCCATCAGGATTATTAACCTCTGCCAGTCTATTAGCTGGGGATTAGCAGTAGCTGGTATGTAAGGAGCTGGTGCAGCAAGTTACGTGTAACACTCATCGGGCCAAACTAGGCCTGCAGCCCAGAAACTGTGCTTTTGACCATCAAATTCAAAGCTTGTCCTAATGCCTAGAGCTAAAAATTCACTTAAATCCTGAGTATATAAGGTTTATATAATCTGTAATGACAATAACAGTGTTATGAAACAGCCAAGTCAGTTGGTGGTGGATGGGCTGGGGAGGCTCCCTCACTCAAAAGCCGTCTCCTCCCTCATACCCACACAAAGCACTGCTGGGCTCACACAAGGCACAGTTTTTTCCCCCTCAGCCCCTGGAAAGGATGGTGCAGCTCACAGGCACTCTGGGCCCTCTCCGCTCCCTCATGGGAGTTAAGTTGTAATGCCTTTCTTTGCATGGTGGAAGAAAATGTTAGCAGAAAAAGGCATTAGCACAATAGCCGTGTGTCTGGCTGGGCTGAAGCAGAAGCAGCAAATCGCTTGTGTTGGCTTTGTGTTACCTATGAAAGAGTTTTATCCTGGCTGTTCTGACGTTAAAGGCTTGTCCTCTGAGCAGGATGGCTGATGTGCCTGGGGAAGCTTCTGGCCAAATGGTCTGCAGGGGCTGGGCAATGGTCAGGCACCCCAGCTGAGTTCAAACCTGGAAGTGCTGGAAGCATGTGGAGAGGGAGAGAAACCAAAACACTG
Organism: Lathamus discolor; assembly: GCF_037157495.1. Taxonomy (NCBI): domain Eukaryota; kingdom Metazoa; phylum Chordata; class Aves; order Psittaciformes; family Psittacidae; genus Lathamus; species Lathamus discolor. The sequence goes on along the minus strand of NC_088886.1, from coordinate 47,656,306 downwards.
ACCACCCCAGCATGCTGGTAAGGAAAGAAAACAGGGCTGTTGAAATTTTCACAGAGGATTAGCACAAAGTTACTGTGTTTAGCACAGGTGTTTCTGTAGCTGTGATACATTAGGAAAATTTACAATGTTCAATGACTCACACTTTCTCCCATGTAGTGTGGTAGTTTATTTTACTGGGCTAGAGTACAAAGTGAGAAGGAACATCTGCTGGTATTTTAGTTTTCCTGTAATGTCTAAGCTTTGTGAGCTTTTGTTTAATCTAGGTGTGCTTAATTTTTTTTCTCTCAGTGCATTAAAATAAAACATTTTAACACATAATGTTTATAAGGAAACAAATTTAACCAGAGACATGTAGAAATATTCTGTTCTCTGACTCTGTGGAATAACATGCCATAAGCTACTGCCACTAGAAAACGATGGTCCTAGATGTCAGTACATCAACAATCTCTATTTCCTTTTGGTGATGCTATTCAATTCAATGTGGGTGATACAAAAAGTGAGAAGAGCAGGTAATCTAGTGCTGATGTGTATTCTATGCTTTTTTGTCTCAGTTTGTCAATTAGTTATATTAATTAGTATAGCTTAGAAAATGTGCTGGTGTTTTAAACAGGAAGCTGAACTATACCTGTACTGGCTCAATTTATCCTCAAATAAGAGAGATTTGGGGTGTGGGTGTGGGTGTGTGTAAAGAAAATAAAATTCCTTGTATTCCTGCTTTGAGCTGGAAGTACAGTGTTGCACCCTCTGCGCTTTGTGTACTGTTCCACAGAAAGGCTGAGAAGGGACCTGATGTGGCAGTGACTAGGCACAATGGGATGGACTTGAGCAGCTGAAGCTTTGGGACTCAGCCCTCTAGGAAGAGGTTAGATCTTGGGCAGGTTGCTTATATGTTCTTGACTGCAGACTGCAAGGAGGAAGATCCAGAAATGACCACAGCTATTGAGACAGACCTAAAAGACTATCCTTTTTTGGGCATATCTGTAGGCATACTATTGTTACCTTGTTATAAATCCAGGAAGACAAGTAGGTTATCTTGAAGAAGGAAAGATAAAATTTTGGAAGGATTGTGCACCAAGAACTGAGATTAGTTTTACTAAATACTTTGACTTTACTTTTAGGTATCTGGTTAAATGGCCAATTTTTCAAAACAGGTCTATGTACTGTTTTGCTGTTCCTTTTAAAACTTTATCAGAAATGTCTCTTCAATGTACTATAAAGTTGCATACATCCAAACTAGTTCCACTGCAGTATTGCTAAAAAACATCCTCCAGAGTATTATAAATTCAGTATTGATATTAAATGATTATTTAGCTTGTTTCTCCTAACAAATGTCTCGATAAAACATTATGAAGCAAACCTGAAACTCCATAGAATAGGTGCAGAAGCTTAAGACTGATTACCTCGTTATTTAAGAAATATGCTTAAAAGGAATAGAGATGGATTCTTACTCTTCAATAAAATGAGTTTTAATTTCTACAAAGGCCGGGATGAGCTTTTCTCAAAAGTATACAAGGTGGTACGTACACAAGCAAGGGAAAGGGAAAAGTCAGCTAACTACTAGAACCAGCCAACTGAACAATTTGATCTCAAAATCTCTGAACCTCCACAATGTTCTTTTTAACAATAAAACTGTAATTTAGGGGGCCTATGCCAGCTGTAACTTGATGACTTCTTATTTGCACTGTTTTCTCTCCTCCTACTCTCCTTGTTAAAACTCTTGCTTATTAAATTGCTGTTTATGTCATAGAAGGAACACAATAAAAATATAGAATTTGTTGTGTGGGTGAGTTGCTGTAGCAACATTATCTTTAGAATTCCATGTATTGTATGCTTGAGTTTTCAACTTTTTCCATCTGATACACTCTATAAAATATGTTGCACATTTATTTTGAATTATTTGAAAATATGTATTTCATAATGAGTTTTAAAACATAGCACCTTCAAAGAAAGGGGAAAACTTGAAAAACCTTTATGCTTTGGCATTCTTGGATTCTAGCTCCTTTATTTTCCAAGGAAAACTTTAATTGCAAAGAAGAGCTATATTTTGTTACAGGTTCCATGATCTGCAAAATAGAGATTCCAGTACTTTATACATTTTCATGGAGAATGTGTTTAGAACTCACCAAGGTGAGTTGATTTGGGAACATGTACTCCACATTCAAAAGTATCCTGCAGTCAGAAGTGTGATAGTAGGTGCCATACCTGAACTAATTCCAGTTCGATTACTGTGTAAGTGCAGTAGTGCTTACACACTTTAGTGGTAAAGCCCTAATTGTGTAAATACAAATGGAGATATCTTAAATGATTTTCAGGTCCATTTTTCACTGAAGGACAGCCTTAGGTTTAGGTTCTCAAGAACCTAAAACTTGTCAGATCTCTAGGTCTGATAAGAAAAGTACTTCAGGACTCACGAGTATAATTTTCAAAATCAGGCATTTTCTTCTAACTTCATTCTCTTGAATCAGTTAATTCTCTTGAAGCAGTTAAGGGCATTCAGCAGCTTATTTTATTTAGATTACATGAAAGCCAGCACAGATTTACTGATTCAATTGCTCTTGATTCATGAAGATCTGAAACCAGTTCGTCTGATAGGGCCAGATACCTAGAGGAATTGTTTATGGTCTTCTGTAAGTGTGTATATAAGAATAGCTTATAGGAACAGGCAGGCACTTGTGTTCAGATGTATTCCACATATGTTCAGTAATCTTAATTATATGAATAATGCCTTGTATGGAAAAAATGCAAATGGGGAAAATTTTCCCTATTAAGAGAAAGAAGTTTTCCCTGAGCTTTTTTGGGGTGTCTACAAAAATGATGAAAACATAACAGATGCGCGCTATATTAAAGGGGAGCAGAGACATGCATTAAATTCCTTATGTCTTTTTAATGATGCAATTGTGAATGATATTCTTGTTGCATTTGTAATTAGAGGGTGGAACAGATGGTAAAGGCTTGTTCTAAAGTAAAGTGTCTATTAAAATTACCCACGTTGCTAAACTGACTGTTGACTATAAGAGGGTTTCTTGGCTATTGAAATACTCCATGTGCATATATATACTTGGTTATTACAGCTCATTACATATGAGCATATACAGAGTTTATGTATCCATACACATACACAAATCTGTATATGTATACTGTATATGCCTTTAAATGTCACTTATTGCAGTTGTGAAGGAAAATGAAGGCTGATCCTATAAAAAGCTTTGTATGTGGGTGGACAAGATGTGCTGCTGTATGGTCATGTATTGTTTTCTTTATCTCCAATTTAAGGTGGAGCTAAAGTGCAAATATTAATTTATTAGATGAGGTGATATGATATAGGACATGATACAGACAAATCCTGTTGTTTTTTATAATGTTTTTATTACTCACGAGAATATTTGACCTATCATCTCTTGTTTCTGGATTTATCTTATTTCAAGATCTGGAGATAACTTTGTTGGCAGCCGTTATTTTCATGCCAGCTGTAATGTTTTCCACTATGAGGCATGCACGTGACTGATATAACCTAGTAATTCAGGTTGTTGTGAAGTCCTTTCCTGGTATCAAAACCCCTTGCTTTAAGGAATGAGGAAAATATGAAAAGCAAGAGAGGAGATGATTCTAATTTTTGCGATTCTTATGAATAAGCTACTTGATATATAAACCAAAATTATTCTGACAACTTTGTATTAACTTAAAATGGATTCCATACAACGTCCCCAAATACATACAAGGGGTGATGACTCTTCTCTGATCTCTTCATATCTGAAATATCTGACTCCCTGATTGTTCCCTTGACCTGAAAGTCCATCCATAATGATAGATATAAAGGAAGTTCCTTAGGGAACTTGAAACACTTATTTCAAACATTGAACTTCAGTGAAATTCTGTATCAGGGTGTGATGCTTTACTTCAGAGAAGAGGCTTTGTGCATGTATGTTCTTAATAGCATCATGGCTCCATAGAGTGGCAGTACAGTAGCTGGTATTTCCATCACGCTGAGAATTCTAGCCAGAGGTGGCAGACAGGAAGGCCACAATAAATGTCAAGCCTGTACACCCAGGAGGAGAAATCAGCTCATGGCATTTTTTAAAAACAGGCAAATGACTAAAGATATTTCTTTAGTGATCCAACATTTCTTCTTAATGAGGCAAGTTGTCATTGACTCTGCTTGTTGTCTATAAATTCTGACCGACTCAATCTTCATAATGTCAGACTGGTCAAAGACATCAGTAAATTGCATGAATAAAACATAATACTTGGTAATTGTCCTTAGCTGGTAACATACTGTAATTTCATTTGTTCAATAGCATTTGTCCAAAATAGCATTTCCTGAATTGGCTATTACTTTTACATTCTTAAAATGGATGCTATAACCTCTGTAAACACTTTATCTACTTCAGATTTATGCATAATGAAGTTACAAAGACACTGCATTTAAAGTCTTACCTGGTGAAAGTATAGCAGGGATGTTGACTGTTTGCATATATAGAACTGGACTAAGTCTTTTAGTAATGTTGTGGATCTTTTGTCTAACGTAGGTATTGTGTCTTTCCTAAATTTGATACAGCAAGTGGAATCTACCACTAATATGGCACCTTTGCCATAGTCACAGAGAAAACATTGCTTGGAAATGTATAAGTAGTAGTTCACATTAACATATTCTCTTTCAAGAAACTAACTTGAGCAGTCTCTGTTTCTCTGGATGCTTCAAAACATGAGTTTAATGCATCTGGCAAATAAAACAGTAAGCGCTGTTTGCTACAAAGAGAAGTGACTCTTGGCTTGGTCTCAGTTACTCTAGAATCGCATTTTCTTTGCGTTTGAATCACATCCCCTACCATGTCTTACTTTTAGAAAAGCCAGAGATGAAAGACCAGCTATGATCCTGGCAATGTCTTCTTGCTTTGGGGGCATATCTGGAATTGTGTGTGCATTGTACACAATGCACTATGTCCTTGAGGAAAATCAGAGTTACTTCCTGTGTTTCTGTGTTTTGGATTCTTATTTATGAAAAGAAAATCCAAACCCAAACAACAAAAGCCAAACCATGTCTGTTCAAGCACTAAGTTGATTCATAGCTTTTCTTTCTTATCCTTAGACGAAGTCTCTTGCATACCGATATTTCAAATTACCTTTACCAGATAAACTTATTGTAAAGCAGGCCTTTTATTTTTTCAGGTTTTCTTTGAGAACACATCATCCTAATGTGCCATCTGACAAACTGCCAAGAGGACAATTTTTAACATTGAAGAATATAGAAAAAGATATAATCCCATAAGATCCTCTTATAGCTCTTTCCTACTGTGTTCTTTACTCTGCGCTGGAATATTCTTGCTTGCTATGTACTCAAATGCTTTCCTGTAATGTACTTATCCTCTGGTTTTAGAAGTATGCCTCAATGCATCCCTTTCCAGTCAGGTAGCCAAAAAATGTGAGTCTAACCCCAAAGAAAAGAAATCAAAGCTAAATGGATAGCAGGCCACGCTTTCTATTTGAAGGACCTTTGACCAATGAAAATGTAAAGCAATAGAGAGTTCTGTGTTGATTATACTCAACTTATTTTGCTGGACCAACAAATACGTCATACATCTGATAAAATTCTAGCAGTTCATCCACTATTTGGAAAGAAACGTAATCAGTGCACAACCTGCAGTGAAAAGGAAACATGAAACTAATACTGAAAAAACAGAGACCTGTTCAGCCAAAGGGAAATAGCCATCACTTTTTCCTTAAGTGTGCATTTCACACCACTGTAAATTTATTTTTGCTGATCTCAGAGTCTCTGGTCAGATTATTATGGGGTTTAAATCAATGTAATTCTGTTCATGTGAGACATACTAAGGATCTGACTCATTAAAAATTAACTGAGCCTGAGGAATGCTTCTTTATTTTCACCAAAATATAGAATATTTTGTCTGCTTAATGATAGACCACAACATTCAGAAATGCTCAGATAAAAATCTAGAAGATAGAATGAAATCAGTTTCATCTCCTCTTTCCCTCCGTCCCCCTCCAAATGAATTTAAAGTAGGACAATCTATTAGTCTTTTTATTCTAGAACAAGTATTTGTGATATATGCTAAATATCAGGTCCACAGTATCTTCCATTAAATTGCAGTAATTTTATAAGTGTCAAAAAATAATTATCTTACTGTTTTAGCTAGGTTGACACATGTAGGAGAGCAGATGCTTCTGAGTATGCAGAATAAAGGATGACTAATAGGAAAAATCTTTTGAAAAATAAATGGTATGATCATTCAATGACATTTAGCCTAAGTGCTTCTCTTTCACCTTGGGCTTCTAAACTTCTATCCAGCAAATGATTACACTGGAAAATAATATGTTTCCATTGCTTCATTATTGAACATCTCTTGGGTAATATAAGCATCTTTTAATTTACAATAATTTTGGACTTTGTTCAAAACTTGGATACGTTGGTTTGGTTTGACCATTCTAGAACCTTAGGCAGGGAAAATAATTAGATTAGAGGGTAAATAAGCAATTTGTACATAGAATAACTAGAATTACTTATTAAAATATCTTTTAAAATGCAATTAAACAGTTTTTCTTTGTGAAAAATAGAAAGTCTTCATTTATCCAGAAAGTGAAACATTTGGAAGCAAACATAAAAACACCCCACCACCACAAGAGATGGGCTGGTTTGAAACATATTCAAAAGAGTCAAAGCTTTCTCTCTCTCTCTTTTTTTTTTTTTTTTTAGGTTCAGTATTTTTCAATAAGTTCCAGTTCCTGGGTTCTCCTTTTTTCTCACTACTATTAACATAGTTTTATTATTTTTACTAAGTCTTGGTGATATCTATTGATTCAAGCTTATGACTAGATTGAGTATCTTTAGGTTCTTTGCAAGGATAATGGGGTTTGTAAAACAGTGGAAGATATGAACTCCTTCTTGAACCTGTATAAAATTCTTCTACAAGAGAACCAAGGGAGTGTTTGGTTATTTTAACAATGTGCATGTAGAACATTATGTTTTTAAGACCCATTAAGCTGATTCCTTTCATAGAAATGAGTAATACTACCCTAGATAACTAAAATGCAAAAAAGAGTTATGAGCTTTAAACTCAATTGCCCATTTGAAATTCATTGTTCTTTCTCTTATTTAAAAGCTATGATAACTTTATGTTATTTTCATGAACCACAAATCATGAAAATCTTACCTGTTTTAACATACGGATGTAAGATGAGTCTTTTAGCATTGGCTCAAGTGATTCTGTGAGAAGTGGAGTTTAATGGGACCTACTGAATTAAGAACATAGAGTTGAAATTAGGAAGCCTAATCTTTCATCCCATTTCTGATTTGACACATGGTTTTGCTCTGTGCTTGAGTGTCTGTTTCCTAGTGCATTACTTTGAGTAATGGTATTTATTAATATATGGCTTAACAAAAAAATTTTATGAAGAGCAAGGATTAGAAGAAAGCATAAAAGAGTGATGGTTAAAACAAAGATATTACTGAGTCTACCTAATTTACATGCATGGTGTTTCATGATACAGCACATAGATTCACATATAAGATGGAGTTGCATGGCTAAGATAAAAATATTTTAACAAAGGTAAATTTATCTTTCTTATTTTGTTATCAGCCAGTTCCAGTATGTTACGATTATATTAATGGGAAGGAGCGTGTTTCTGTCCCTAAAAATATATGAGTAGATAAGTTTTGTATTGCTTTTGCAAGATTATTACACAACAAATTTCTAAGTTATTTTGTGAACTGTGCTATTAGAAAATGCAAAAGTGTCTTAAGGTTAGTAAATGTAAACAATTACTCCACTGTTTTCTCAGCAAATTAGGTGGGCTGAAATGAAAGATGAGGTTCTCATTCAATAATCATACAAAAAGGGAAACATCAGATATGTAAGACTTGTGACTAAGTTCTGAGAGTTGATATGTTTGTATGGAGGTAAGGCTGAGAAAGACAATGGGGATTACAAGAGCTGTATTTGCAGAAGGAACAGGAGTAGGGGTAGATATTTTCTGTTCATTCATTTCTATACAAAGAAAGCATCCTTTTTAAGAGAAAGCAAGCCTAGATGTAAACTACTAGTACGTGCTTAGAACCACCAAGCCATGAGTTTTGTATATGATGGTCGCAGTATAGAATCAAATGGTTTAGTAATGTTACTGAGTTACTTGGTTCATTTTCAAATAATTTTACTATGTTTATCAGAGTCTTCAAGTGATGTAATTGCAATTCTAGAAGCTTAAAAGTTAAGAGAAACACTGTTGTTAACACATTCCTAAAATTTTGAATTTCTGAAATAGCTCTCAAGAACATTATGATCTAATTAGTTTTATATTCAAAATGTACGATTTAGTATAAATTGACAGCTGGTCATTGGTCCAAATATATTTTAGGCTTCTGGCTGGTAGAATTGAGAAAGAAAAAAATCTCACTTGGATTGGTGCAGGACAGGAAAAAGCAAAATGTGAGTTTTCTGTTTTTCTTTCAAAAGGTTTCTCTTGAAACTACTCAGATTTCACATGATAGCTGCAGAACTGGAGAAATGAATTGGGAAGTAAAGTTTGGACTAAGTGATCACATGATAGGTAGAAAAGTCAAAGGTTCACGGTAAATGTAATTTATAACAATGTTTTACAATTTCCCCCTGTCACAGCTGATCTAGCCTGTTAGCAATTCATACTGTATTGTGGGAATGATTACTCCATGGTTAAAGTTGGATTCTGCTTTCCCTTCACAGCAGGAATTACATCTATCATTTTGTATAGAAGAATAGTGTATCCACCAGATTAATATACATACTCTAACTGCTGAAAAAGCTAAATATAAAAAGGTTTGAGTTTTGATTAATTTTAACCTTTTTTTCTGAAGAACTACACTGTGCTTTTAGTTGTACTGCCAATATGCAGAGTACTGCATTAGAAGCACACATGGGGTAAAAAACCAATGGTGCTACTTACATAAGTACAAATAAAGTACTGCCACAAGCACCTCCATTTTCTACAAGGCAACTCCAGACTAACATGGCCTTTGATTTTGGCTATTGGCTTCTTCATCAGCTTTTCCAGTTTTCTTCACTATGAAAAGAGACACGTGCTACAATTTTCCAGGAGTCCAGGAGAGTCATAGGACCTTTTCTAGTGTCTGTGGGTCTCACAGTTTTTGGTGGTTCTTAACCATGCTTCCATGTCTTATTAAATCATTGTTGTTATACCAGTTGGGTGATCTAGTAAGAGAAGATCTTCACTATTATCTTCTTATAGTAAAAATCACAATGGTATAAAATATTTGAAGAATTAATTGAGAAAATCTAAATAACTAGAAAGAGGAAATATAAACCATCTGTAATTACATACGATAGAGTGGTATTATGCTGACTTCTAGGTCAAAGTGCACAATATTGAATGTCAATTTGATACGCAGTATGCTTTCACATAAAGTTATTACACCTTGGTAATACGGATTTCATAGAGAACTTCCTTGACATGACCTTTGTGATATATCCTCACCGATAAATCTCTGTTGTTTAATCTTTGTTTTCCCTTTCCAAGCTTTTATTCTCTCTCTTAACCTCACCACATTAAAATGACATGCATCTTTCTTTACTGTAGGACGTGATCAGCTGTGTAAAAAAAAAAATAATAAAAAAAAATATATAAAAAAATGCAGTTAACTAAAAATCCCACATGCTAGGGGGTATTTACTGCATAGGTGACACATGCTGCATTTTACTGTGTTGGCAAATAATTAGTTATCAGTGACTGAGTCAAACAGCACAATATGCCTCAAACATAACTGGTTAAAATATAGATGAATTTTTGCTGATAACACAGCTATAGGAATGTTCCATGTATTTCACCTAATTTAATCAGCTTGATCTCTGGGAAACTAGACAACTTCCTTAATGGAAATTAAAAAGGGGAGAACAGTTGAGTGGGCAACATCCTAGTAAATCAGTTGGGGACAGGCTTTATCTTACTGTGCAATAATCTGTCTAGGTCTGCTGTGAGCGAAAACAGTGCATTAAACACTGTGAGGTAGAGAGATACTAAAAAGTGGATTACTCTGTAAATGAGAAAGTACATCCCAGAAATGTGTGCAGACCATCTAATGCTGTTGGTAAAGGCAGCTTTGAAGTGCTTTCAGGGATCTGCAGATCTTTCTAAAGGTAGTGGCTAATGGGCCCCTCAGGAGCGGAGGGAGGCTTGCCTTTCAGCTTCCTCAGCTCAAGGGATGAAGGTGGCTATGGATAGGCATAGCAGATGGCTTGCTGCAAGTTAGAAAAGTAGTGAATTAAATTTTGAAGTTCCATGTGGAGTTTGTACAGCTATTCCATTAATTAGCATTCTGGCTGCAATTATATCAGGCTATGAATTTTGTCTGTTCAGGTGAAACATGAATGTGGTGATTAGAAGAATCTTTGATGAAAGTGTCTAGGATCCCATCTATTATTTCTACAGGGAACATCAATAAAAATCATTTGCCACTCCCAAGCTCCTGAAAATGAGCATATGTTAAATACTGTGGTCTTTTTGGAGTCTTTGTATTGATGTTTTGTTTTCTCTCTCCAGTTTCTCCCATGTAAAAGTTGTATTTATGGTCTGTTCTCTGTTTTGAGACAATTGAATTAAAACTCACTTTGTTTCATAAGTACAAACATTCATTTTGACTAACTGGCATATTTTGTTGGGATTTTGTTCCCAGAGTTACAATTCCCCAAGACACACAGCAACAAGATTTGGATTCTTCCTAATTTCTTTGAATTTTCTTCTTTGGAATTACACAGCATCTGTTAATTTACATTCACTTGTCTCCCTCTGTTCCTATGTGATTTAAGGGTTTATTGATTATTTTTTGAATTTTTTTTTCTACTATTACAGAATTAAGTATAGATAGGGAATACACAGGAAAGCTAGAGGAATATCTTATTACTAGTTACTACAGAAACCTCTTTTACAAAAGGGCCTTCATAGTAGATAGTTGGGAGTTTTTTAAGGCTTCTACTAAACCTCACAGCACAAAAGTTGTGTGATTAGGAACAGAACATCATTACCCTCTGGAGGGAAATTGAGCTTAAGGGAAGTGAATAGCCACAAGATGATGGTTACAGAGAACAGCTACTTACAAAGTTGTCTGTTATTTGGGTCGTGCCCTCTAATTTGGCCCTCTTTACTGGCCAACTATGAGCAGGAAAATCGAAAGTAAAGCCTGAGTAAAGAGTCTGTCACCCCCAGACAGTGAGGAAAACACTAACAAAGAGGAAACTGTAAGACTATTCTTTGCATCAACAGTTGGAGGTGAGCACGCTAAAACAGCTGCCCTTTCTCATATCCTGAGCAGTTAATTGTCATCTTCTGCTGGTAAGAGCAAATGTAGAGAGGATATCCATCCCTCACACCAAGGCTCCTGAATCTGCTCTGTCCCTAGCTTCTTCATGTTGATTAAGAAGGCCTGTATCTTGAAATACTTGTCTCATTCCAGCCGAAGAGTTGAAATCGCCTGTTTTGTTCAGGTGCTTCTGACTGCAGGTCATTCCTGTCCTGATAACGTAAGAGATGTTTCGGGTTTCCCAGGCACTCCCTATTTCTTTGAAAAGCTCACGAGAAATGGGGCATATTTTAGTCAGGAAGAGCAGAAAAGAAGCAGCATAAACTGAGGACGAGTGTGAAAGGAAATATGCTTGGCTGGCATTCTGAAGTGTTATTTGAATATCTTTTCTTTTGCATGCAAGGTATGCCTCTGAAATATGTGAATCTGACATTCAGGACACTAGAAACAGAGGGAGTAGAAGAATGTAGGAAAACCTCAGATTTTAATTTAAATTGAGGGCATATATAAAATGAAGTGTAGAAAGTCAGGTGAATAGCAGGAATGTTTAAGAGTTACAAGCCAACTTTATAGCACCTGATATACATTTACATTCACTCTGTTTTTAGCTCTTGTACATAGCAGTAAGGTCTAAAATAGTTGTGTGTCAAAGTAATTCTAATTTATTAAGACATAGGAACAATCTCTGAATGGGTTTTCTTGAATGAAAGACTCAGAAGCCTTCAGGAATGGAAACTTAAATTCAAAGCACAGATGAACGTAATTGTGACAGACTTCATAAAGAGTTCTGGGGATTTAGAATGTCATGGGCCACATTGTGTCCTGGTGTGAATGAATTAAGAAGTGATCCTAATCTGAAGTTTGGTGAATAGAATTCTTGGAGCAGCAGTTAAAAAGCTAAATATTATTGTGATAGACTTAACTTCATGGGGAATATTTTTCTTTAATTGATTGATTTTAATTTCCTTATCTCTTTTAAACTTTTAACGTTTCATGAAGGAGGTTGCAACTTTCTTCTCATTTGCACAAAGGTTGTGGCTGAAAATCTATAAGCTGATCTTGTTAAAAGAATATTCATAGAGCTGTTTTCTTAAAAAGAATATCATATTTCAGCTGTGGAATTTGGAGAGCTCTGGCAATCAGTATATCAGAGAGGCCTTGTAAGACAGGTAGGAGTCTGTGCTTAAAGCTGATCATGTTCAACAGTTACACAATCCAAAAAAAGAAAAAAAATCTGCATTTAATGGAGATAGTGTCCAAATACCAACTCCGCTTCCCTTTGCCTGAGCATTCCCTGTTCTCTCAAAATAGTGGCTACCTCCTTTATTTTTCTTGTTGGCTTGCTCCACTTGCTTATGAATGTTTAATATTGATCAGGTCTGTCCTTCACTCTGGGATGTCTGCCAAAGATGTCACACTAGCTATTATAGGATTAGATATATTTTTTCTATCTGGGAGAAGATTTCTAAGTCTCTGTTGTTCCCTGGCATCCAGCTTACAAGGGTTGCTTCAAAATACCTTGCTCTGGGCCAAATCACCACTGCTAATAAAAAACCTACAAGGAGGTGTCGTAGTTTAAACCAACCCCCTCAGGTCGTCCACTCACCCCCCCCCCCCCCCCCCCCGACCCTCCCCACTCCCGGAGGGATGGGGAGGAAAATCAGGAGAATGTAACTCCCACGGGTTGAGATAAGAACAGCCCAGTAACTAAGGTATAACACAAATCACTGCTGCTACCGCCAATGATAATATTGATAAGAGAAAATAACAAGAGAATATGATACCACCGCCGAACGAGTTCGACCCCCCCCAAAGAGAGAGAGCCTACCCCTTCCGGGTAACTCCCAGTTCCCTCTCCGGGCATGACGTGCTATGGTATGGAATACCTCTTTGGCTAGTTTGGGTCAGGTGTCCTGTCTCTGCTTCCTCCCGGCCTCCCTCGTCCCCAGCAGAGCATGAGACTCACAGAGTCCTTGGCCAGAATAAACATTACTTAGCAACAATTAAAACCAATCGGTGTTATCAGCTCTCTGCCCAGGCTGGAAGTCAAAACACAGAGCTTGCACCAGTCACTAAGAAGGAGCAAAATGGCTCCTGGTAAACCCAGGACAGGAGGCCACCAGCAGGGCAGGAATTTTTTTGTGATTTAGAGGGATGAATATTTTTAACATCATCTACCCAAGAAACAGAGAGTTGGAGGGTAGGCTGAAAGCCTTCCAGTGCCATGGAATAGCACGCATCCTAATAACACTTACCCTTAGTTTTTTTTCTGCCTCACCATTTACCTTTCATATGCTATACTGATATATGCCCTGTTTGCTTGCCTCTCAATTACATTCCTGTATACTTCCTGGAAGGATGGTACCATACAAGTACCAGTTACCATACTACCATTAGCTCAGACACCCTAGTGTTTCTCAGCAATGCCTCAAGCAATATTAATGCCATCTGGGACACCTGCTCACATCCAGATCTTACCATGCTTGCTTAAAGCCCTTCTAGTGGGCCGCTCACCTGGGCTGATCTGGTCTGGACTGCTTTGTTAATCCTGGTGGAAGAAACATGGCAAGGATATTATTCTAGTTCTTCAGCTTGGTAAGAGTTTTATATACTCTCCATTTTCACAGGGGAGCAGGAACGTAACCAGTCTTTGGGTCAATAGGTAGAAATACACTACACTATACTACTATTCTCTGACATAAGAGCATTGGCTCTCAGCCAGTGCCTAGAAGACAACATTACAGCCTAGTCTAAGCACTTAGCTGCTCCTCTGTTCCATAAAAGTTGAGGTATTTGAAGCATGGACAGTTCTCATTGTAATTAAAGACCTTCATGTGGCAATCACCTACTATGTGCAGGATCTTGCTTCTTAAATGTAATAAGCTGTATTTCTGTATCCTGGCACAGAGCAGTCAGAAATACTTCTTATTTATAGCTAGAAGATCACGTGCAATGGCTTAATGGCATCTTTCTGTCTTCCTTATAGGAGCAGTGACTCATTGAACATGAGGATTGAAATGCAAATATTGCAGTACTTTTAAATATTGAACAAAATGGCTTAAGACCTTTCAGTTACTTAAGGAATTAACATGTGATAGCACCTGCTACTGAAACCATGTTGCAGGACTGGTTGCTGCTACCCCTTGCAGCCAGATGGACCTTAGAGCAAAATTGTTTCTGATGTTCTGGTCAAATGCTCGGTCTGGAGAGCTGTTCAGGCAACAAAAAAGTGCCGGTATGAAAGACTACAAGAAAGGTACCATATATTTTAGGTGTTTTATAACTTTATTAAAGGAACAGTGGTGATGGATTAGCCTGATTTTAACCCTGAAATTTTGTCATTTTTCTTGAACCCACTATTGCTTTTGCGTGCATCTTTTATGGCGCCTGTAATGTTTCAGCAACATGGAGCTCAGCATAGGCAAACCAGCTGAAAGCATGCTTGTAGCTGTAGGCAGCACAAGCTGAAGGCAGGGCTGTGACAGCATTATTTTTCTGAGGTACTCCCAATGGCTGGAGCTCTACCAGGCAAGGCAGCAATGACATCATGGAGCAGAGGTGCAGACATATCTAGAAAGACCTGAATGAATGTACACCTGATTCCCTTTTCTATCTCCATTCCCTCCTACAGCCCACCTCCTGTAAACGGCTGCATCATTTCCAAACTCAATCACGGTACAATACATTTAACTTCTGAGATCCCCAGAGAGCCAGTCAAGAAATATGACATCAGTGTGTTTCCAGAAGCAAAGTATTACAATATCCCCATAGCCTTATTCCAAATGGTTATAAATGGAAGATGATATTCAGCAGCCAAGAATCTGACCCAGATTAGTTTCCTTCACTATTAATTTTTATTTCTTAGCCACTTCCTTTCCAGAATTATGTAAAACATTGCAATTCTACTGAAACGGTCTGAGCCTGAAGCTGCTCCCAATGACTTACAAATGTTTCTGACTCACTGTGCTCAGACTAGGAAATAATAATCTTTCTGGAATGTTCCTCCTGCAGACTTCAGTAGCAGGTTGGGTTTTTTAAATTTTGTTTGTTTAGTTTTTGTTTGGTTTTGTTTGTTTTTTGAAGGCATTGAATTTCTTTCACAGCACATGAGGTTAAATAAAAGTCCAGTTTCCTGTAAATGTTCCCTTATACAAATGATCCCCCCTCCCTTTTTTTTTCTTTTCCCAATAATCTATTCTGTCCTTCTGATCTCTGTAGTAACCTTTTATACCATATATTTATTTTTAGTCTTTTATGTCAAAGGTGCTGTTCTGGTCTCTTGATTTCTTCTTTATTCTTAAGGATTTATTTTCTCATTCTTTTAAGCTTTTTCTAAGTTTTGAATCCCTTTAATATTTTTACTTTTCATTTCATTGTTGTGGACTTTTTTGGCTATTGTAACAAATAGGTAGCTAAATGTTTATACAACATTGAGTAAATATTCACTCATTTCATATCAATGAATGAGTCATTACAGTATCTCTTTGGAAGTTACAGCCTTAATTCACTAGTCAAGAGTTCAATTCAGTGTTTATGCAGAGTCTAGCAGATTAATACGTTTCTAGGGGATAAGATACTGTGTGAACTTTACTACATTAGCTACTCAGTGTTATTTCCTATGTGCACATTCTTTTGTTTCATTACTGTATTGTAAATATCAGGGGGCATATCATTTTTTCATTTCTTTCATTATTGGTGGTTACTAGGGAATAGCAGGAATATTAGAATGTCACTCAGTATCTTACCTCATAATAACTGCCCATGTGCATGTTTAAATGTGCCTTCAAATCAACTCCACCATGAGTTTATCTTCACAAAAGAAACTCTTCTGAAGTTCTCACATTTTTAAGCTGAGCTACTGGTGAGATCCACAGCTTTCATCTGCCTTTCCTCTGCGTGTCAGTGCTGAAAATGAGTAAAGACATTTCTCTCATCTTCCTTGTATTTATTAACATACTTTCCTGTCCATAATAAAATGAACCTGAAAGGAGAATCAAGGAAACATATCTGCCTCCCTGTTTGCCAAGTTTTCATAAAAGTGCTGACTGAATTCAGGTGCCTATAACAACACCATAGAAGGCAATAGAATATAATGGCATCTATCTACACTAGTGGTTTTTGTTAGGTGATATTTGGAATCTTAGAATGTGCTTTTCATACAAAGATATGCTTGTTTTTTGAAACTTTTGGTGCCAAGAAATAAGAGAGTATGAACTATTGAATTCACTCTGTGTAGAAAATTTTATTCTGCTTCCTGCTGGAATCATTATTGTTACTGGGGACTAGTAGATGCATCTTGAAGAATAAACTTCCACACTGGAGATGAAGAAATAACAGAAGCATTTTGTATCTATTTTACATTAAAAAAGCTTAAATATGGTGGCCTTGTGAAGCTGATATATGAGTTGGAAGGTTAAACATCTGTGGAGTTCATTTCTTGCATATGGGTCAAACAGTAGTCCAAGGAGTATAGTAAATAGAGTAATCCCACATATACCGTGATTACAGAATTTCTCATAGCTCAACAATTAATTTGTTTTTTTTATTAACTTGTGACAATAAAAATAAATTCTGTGCATTTTAAAATTTTACTATTATTTCAGTACTTTGTTGACAAAACATGGAGTAAGAAATAGTTTCTAAGCTTATCACAGTCTTAAGTACAAAATCTGATTTTATTGGCCTAAGGCCAGTCCTGAAGGAAAGAAGAATAAACTTTTTTGTGTTAAGAGTTAGCTACAGTGGTAATCCATTCGTTCCTCACAGGATAAAAATACATGCAATTAAGCAGCTAGACCCCATGCTTTTAAATTCAGCATGGAAGGGAAGGCAAGACATGCACACACCCCATGTATTTTGGAAAGTTGGAGTCCATATTTATATTATCAAGTACTGCAGACCAATAAGAGTGAATCTGTAGAGCAAAATGGCTTGTGTAGTCTGTAAAGCAAAATTTTAATGAGACCTACAGTTTGTAATGTAATCTTGGTGGCCACAGTACATTCTGATACACATATGTGACTTCATACGACTTTCTTAGCAATGTTATAATGTAGCCAAAGGCAATATAACCTTAGAAATCATAGAGAAGATTGGTATTTTTGACAGATACAGAGAAAATAAGGTGCTCTTATTTCTGTTATACTTGCTTTACCCGGAAGCTGGCTACTACTCTTGCCCAAGTATGTGAGTGAAATTGAGCATCTAATAAAACACTAATTAAAGTAAATACTGTAAAAGCATTAACCTCCATAAGGTGTTTAAATTGAATTCCTGGGTACTTTGGCATGGTTCCAACTTTCAATAAGTTCCGATCTAACTGTATCAGATCACCAATTCAAAGACTCTGATTTTAGTTTATGGAATATTCCCGTTAATAATGATACCTTAGACATCCATTAAGTCTGGAACATTAATTTTATGGAAAACTTCCAATACAACTCCATTAGATTTTTTTTTTTTTTCCTTGAAGCTAAATTAGCAGCATAGGCTTTTAACAAAAGTCATAAATAGCTATATTTAATGGAAGGATTACCCAAATTAAAACCAGACCAAAATAGAAAATACAGCTCCCTCTGTTTAAGTCATGACCTTCAGAATCCACTTAGAAGTTGCAAGCCAAATAAAGCCATGAGTGGTTCAGGCTTTTTCTTGTTTGATTGTTGTGTGGTCTAGGAAAGTATAAGGTGACTTATGAAATATTAGTGTAGTTTCTTCTTTTTATTTTCTGGTACGTGAAATCCCTTGGTTACACAGATTTGTATCAATACTTTTAAAAATGCAGATGTCTTATTAATGTGTAGTGTATGACACTAATCATTAAAAATACCATGAAAATCTATATGGCATCCAGATACTCTGTCTTCCATCTTCAGTTTTCATGTTTAGATCATATATAGGATTTCCCAAATAGAATAATTCCCAAATGAATAACTGTAAGCTACTGAGTTTACCTATCACCTTTACCAATTTCTGATCTGCAGGTCATGTTCAGCCAGTTGCAGTGCATAAGGGAGGAGGGGATTATAAATTCAGATTTCATGAGAATCAGCTACTGGGGAACAGGAGAAAGATTCAAATTAATATTAACTGAGGAAATGCCCAGGAGAGCTCAGATATCATGTGCTTTGTCTGGCAGAAGATAGCTAGCTCAGCAGCAGGCACATAACCACCAGGTAGAAGAGCTTCAGACTACATGAGCTTCTTTTGCTTACTATGAATGTATGGGATATGGAGGATGCTGAAGTTACTTCAGTGCTGGAGCTAATGAGGCCAAGGGCACAAATCCACAGGAAATCGGTTTCTAGTCACTTTGCTTATCACATTTTCACTTACTATCCCATCTGACCCACCTGTAATTTTTCTGTTAAAGGCTTATCCAGAATGAAGGTATTCAAGGCAATGCAAAATGTTTTAATCCTACCAGGTTGAGCCTGTGCAAGGTTTTCGCTAGCTAATATAAACTTATATAGGACTAATGTTACTAAATCAAATTCCTTCAAACTGGACTTCTTTATTAGATCTCAGTGAGATTAAAACTCCAGGCCAAAAATAGAATATGTTCATTTCATATGTATATGTGTCAGACTGTGAGAAATTCTAGTTAGAATTTTCCTTATAACCTGAATAAATCAAGAAATGTAAAATGACTCAAACCATGTGACATATTTTAGCATATGGGGCGGAATTAACATTGAACTTTTGGTTTTAACTCTGCATTTACTAGCGTTCAAGGACTAGCTTTTAGTGATGATATGTTCTTAGCTGTTGCATGTTCATTTTTCAGTCATAAGCCTCTAATAATGCTAATCAGATATAGAATCTTTCTTTTTGCATAATGAGAATTTTTTATATATGTCATATAATAGTGTGGGGTTTTTTTCCTTTTTTCCTTTTGTTTAGGAACTCTGGTCCCTGTCCCTTACCTGTTGTCAGTGCTTATATTTGGTGGAAAGGTACCGAAGCTACTGTATCCATAAAATTTTGGAGATATTTGTAATTCTCTGTGTGATGTGGAGGAACCAGAGTCACTGTTGTTGAATGAAAAGCAAATGTAACAATAATATTCATTGGATTATGATAACTCCCTACACAAGTAACAGTTAAAACACAGTTACTAGTCATGTGTTGAGTGTATTATTAGTCTTCTAATTCTGTATTCATATTTCCCAATACTGGCAGTGATAATACTCCTTAGGAAAAATTCTCCATGAAAATATATCCTTCCTGTTTTGAAATACTGCAGTACAATAGTTGCTTTCTTTGAAGTATGGGTTTCTTAAAGTGATATACCCACCATGTAGGGATTTATGTTAACCTAAGCCATTAAGGTGATCTACTTAAATTTATAAGCCACACACTCTGAAGATAGGCAGTCAAATCTGCTAAAAATCTGCTAAGAAATTGGTTTGCTCTGTCTAAACTCCATGATCATAACTATAAATGGTGCTTTGCAGTATTGAATAATCAACGTATATAAATTCAAGAATCCACTCCCTTGGGAACTTCAAGTGTTTAGCACTCCCACTGTAGGGGAGGTGATTTATGTTTGCCACACTATAGGATATTTCCTCCACTCAGATCACATATATCTATCATTCTTGAGCTTAGAAAAGAGTTGAGAATCATACAAATGCACGTTGAGCAGAAGGCTCTTTATAGGGCTAGTCTTGAACTCGGTAAAAAAAAATCATAGGTTTTAGAAAGCAAAATTTGTTAGCATTAAATACTATATATGATAATTTGAAGATCTTAAGCAAGAGTAGTACACATGCAGGGAATGTATTATTTTTCTTAGCATAAAAATCTGTAAGGCATAAGTGCTAGTTTTAAAAATTGCATTCACTTACAATGGTGACACTAGATGACCACAGTTCTGACTGTTTCCATGTGCAGTGGCTTAGGTAAGCCTTACATGGTTCAAATAAACTGTTTAGAAATATTGCAGTAGAATCAACATCCTTACGCTTCACTAGAACAAAAATAGAGATTGGCTGAAGTTTCTGGCTAACTCTTCAATTCATAAGAAAGGTCAATGTGTTATGCAGATAGCTGATTTACCATATTTGATCATTTGAAAAAAAAAAAAAAGAGGTTTTTTTTGGTGAAAGAATTCACCTTATCTGTTCAAATTATCATGCTTATTAGGATTGTGCTTTCCAAAATTTTTATTTCTTTTTTAGCTAATACATTGCTATTACCTATTATTTGTCAGTTGCTTTGAAGTTTAGTGAAAGGAATATACAAAGCAAACATGTTTTTAGGAAAGAACATGAACCCAACAAATATGGTGAGCATTCCTACTGACAGGGTTGAAACATTTAATGAATTAATTTTGCACTTTAAGTATATTTAGTATCACAACATTTCTGGAAAAGTAACACTATTATTCTAGTTGAAAAAGGAAAAAAACCTGAGGGTCAGTGAAATGTCGGTACTTAAGTGACTTTGAGGGTATGGTCCTGAGAAATCTATCCCAGTTTACACAAAACAAGGGAGTCATCTGTCTCCTTGTGATTTGCTCAGGACTGTCAGACATTCTGTGAATGCACTCCTATGTACCTGAAAGCATAGATTTCATTTTTGTCTAGAAAAATAACTTATAAAGCTTCTTTAAGCAATTTTTTTTCACAGTTAATCAAGATTCCAGTGTCTTTGGAGGCATACACAAGCTTTCTTGACAATAAAAAAAGCACTTAACCTACATGAGAAAATAACTCTTCAATATTAAAGCATCATGTTGTATCTTAGTAACCCTAACATTCCCTGAAATTCCTCTAACCTAAAGCTTTCGATCTTACTTCAACAGGACCCTTGATCCAGGTCTCAATGGAATTAATAGGAGTATTTCTGTTAACTTAAACGGGAGCAGAGTCAGGGCCAAGGTCAACAACACTAATTTGCTTCAGCTTCAGGCAGACTTCCTCATTTTTCAAGAGCAAATCTTCAGTCCACCTTGCAGGAAATTTAATATTCATGTGTACGGCTTGAAAAGTTACAGTTTCTCCTAAGGAAAAGGGAGCATCTAATTTGGGTAATGTGCATGTCCTGTCCTTAGAGAGAGTTCAAGGTCAGCTTGGATAGCTTTTATTTCTCTGTAGACCGGATTGGGAATTTCTTTGTTCGAGAACTTGATACAGGGTATTTTGTCACCATCTTTTTCCTTTGAGGTGTAATTCAACATTTTTAGGCCTATTTGCAAGATGTTCAGTAGATGGTTTCAATACTTCTTTGGTAATATAATTGCTAGATGATGTCTAAATTACAGAACAGAAATTCTAAAAACTTTTTCTTGCCAACTTCTAAATCTGGTTAAGGTTCTGTCTGTCTGTTTGCCCTTCTCTCTTTTTTTTCCCCTCCAGCTTTCCTTTAGACACTGTCTGCCTTCTGGCAGACTCTGAGGTTCATAAAACAGTACTTTCAGCTCATCAGTGAAAAAAATATTAGAAAGCTGATGACAGATATTTCCCAGTGCCTCAAATTTCAAGGTCCTGTTTTGTTTGTGACATTTTTTCTTGTACTTCATGCATCTCTTTAGACACTATTGCAAAAAATCGCCAGTACCACAGCTTATTGATATTAGCAGAACTCATGATAATAAGATAAAGCCAGGATGCACCAATCTAAGGTATATGTAACAACAACATTTAAAGGAGGATAAATGCAGTAATTATCCTGTATGTTTGGTAAATAAAGGGAATGTATTTTAAAGCCATGGAAGATTCCTAAAATTAACAAACCGCAAAATAGCAATAACCCATTCAGCTTTCAGAATTAGCCAGTGGTTTACCTTGTTACAATGATGGTTTTTATCTCAATTGTTTTTAAAAGAATTTTCTGAGTGAAGTAAACAATATTAGGAGCTGAGAAAATTCCAATTATTAGTAACATAACTTTTTTCATCTTGTAAATAAGAATGGAAAAGAGAACTTAAATATGCATATATAGGGGTGAGCTATAACTGTAAAATACTACTGCTGTAGTCTGTGTGAGTCTACAACTATGTCACAGTTGCCTGATTGAAAGTCAGTGAAATTTAAATTCCTAAGTTAGATGCTTCTGAAATTTGCTCCCTGCTTTTCACAGTGTATTGCTAGGAACTTAAAAGGTATAACTGGAAAGACCTGTAATGTCAGTGTCTTTTGGTAAAGATAATGAGCCCTGAAGTATTTACAAAAAAAGAAAAAGGCAAAAAGACAGAAGGGAAAACAATTATTACAACTAGATGGCCAAGAAGGAGAAAATGTAGGTATCAAACAAAATGTCTGGCAGCATGCCCAGGCAAAATTTTCCATACATATCAAGGTCAGACATCACAAGTTTAAAATCCTGTATATGAAACAGGAGATAGCTAAACAAGCCACAAAAGATACATAGTCATTCTTTCCTGAGGATATTGTGAATGCTAATTAGAACATTTGGACAGTGACTGAGGCAGCATGTGCCTATTAGGCAGTACAGAAAATGAATAACACTAGGTTGGCAAATGTGAGCTGCAGTCAAGGAACTCACTGCAGTCACCCAAGAGGATCCTGGCATACTATGAAAAGAAAAAAGCAGCATGTTACCAGAAAGGTGTTGCAGTTCCATGTTGGGTGGTCCTTTGCAAGAACCTAATAAATAGTAAACCAAAATTTTCATGGGGTAGGAAAATCAGATGCCTTATGCTGTCCTAGGTAGTGCAAAAGTTACAGAGATGCCACAGAAAGTGACAGATAAGTATTCTCTGAATGGCTGTATTTATGTATGGCATCCTTTTTGACTAGTCATGTTTGTGTTTAACATTTTATCTTCTGTTTTCCTAAAGTAAGGATCAGAGTGTTTATATGAACTTCATCCTTTCTCTGCCTTTAGGAATCCCATTCCTTGAAAAATGACAGGAAACAAACCTTTTGTAATGCACAGCAGTTCATTTAATCTCATCTCCAAATTTGATACCTTTCAGAACTTTCTCCTTTAAAGTACTTTCACAGAGAGTCACTTCAAAGGCGGTAATCAGTACATGAAGTACAGATGGGATAACTTTATGAGTAAGCTACAGAACAAGGCAAATGGTGGCTCATGCTGTCAACCAACAGCAACGATTTGTAAGGAGTGGAAAGTACTGAAATTGTTGTAGGAGTCGTTCATGTTAACATTTATAACCTAGCAACTAGTTGCTAGAGATCTGATTTGATTATAGTTTGCCTGAAGTAAGCAATCATTCAGCAGGATTAAACTAGATTATTGAATTAGACGATATACACACTGCTCTCCTCTTTGGTCTCCTTCATTATCCCCTTGAATCCTCTGTGAAGTCCCTCTGAGGTTTTCCAGTGTGCTTCGCTTTTCTCATTCCTGCCTTTTTCAAGCATAATTTAATTCATGTAAATCAATTCCATTCTGTCTCTCCAAGCCTGAATGTTTGGGAAAGTCTCTGACAGTTTGAATGCCTACTTAAACCTCCTAAAATATTAAAGTTATCTCAGAACGTTGTAATTTCATCTTTGCTGAAGGTCTCAGAATCCCAGTTGACTTCTGTGATAAAAACACATGCATAAAAACAGTGTTTCAAAGTATCTCTCCATCTGTGATTAGGAACTTCGCTCTTTCAGGTGCAAACAGAATATTAGCATATGTTGCTACTTGTTAGCTAGGTAGTAAAAGGCACATTGGTTCGTAGAGGCCACTTCACATAAGGCCAATAAGTAAACAGTCTTCTCAATATAATGAAGAAATCTGAATTTAGATATGTTGTAACTTAGAGTACCTCACACATGCTCTGTGAAGTTAGAAACCAGTTTAGTTTTCTGAAAGATTCCCACTGAATATTGCTAGGGGAATGAGTGGCTTGCACTACTGAAGAGCAGAATGCAGCTATGGGGTCAGTAAAACTGACACAAATTCTAATGGTGGTAAAGACTGAATTATGCAAATGATCAGAGAGTGTGAAAATCTGTTTGCACTAAATTACTGCTGGATCTGACTTTTTAAGTATCAGTCATCAGTTTGTTGCCTGCTGGCAAATCTTGATAAATGCAATACTTATAACTTACAGTCCCTTCAGTGCTTGAAATTATGTGAAATGTTTAATTAAAGTATACAAAACATAACTACAGCTATAGGACCAGCCTTTCCTGGCTAATACAGAGACTGATGTGTAAAGGAACAACCACAAACAGACCTATAACCTGGAATACTTCTTAGGGCATTAATCCTGTAGTCGCCCTTATTTTCCCATTATCTCTGTTCACGAACTCTTTCCAGTAATGAAGGAGTTAACCCAATATATAATTAAAGACTGGTAGAAACTTAGCCCAGCTGTAGAAGATAAAAGACCAGGAACAGGTGAGGCAAGTTTTTCTTAGAGAAACAAGGTTGGAAAAAGCCAGAAGCATTGTAGTCTGGCTTAAAAAAAAAAAAAAAAAAAAAAAAAGAAAAAAAGAAAAACTTTTGGTTTCTGAAGGACAGTCACAGGTAAGATGGATTCTTGAGAAGGATTGGGTACCTGGGAGGATAAGGGTTTGTGTTATGTGGCCTTTCAAAGAGATTTTTGTGAATAAGTTGATTTGTTTCCATTTGAGTCTATGCTGCATTTCAGGACAGTGTAAAAATAAGATTTCCCTTGGAGACTTCTGATGGGCTCTGGAAGAGTGCTTAGTTGCACTTATTATCAATATGGAGGTGGTGTGTTGCTGAGTTATCTATCTTGGTGTTCGAAGTGTAAATTTGTAATTCAAACTATTTATGGTATTAATAGTGATATGTAGTGCTAAACATCCTGAGGAAAGAGTAGGTGCTTTAGAGATCCTTTATGTTTTTAAAGGATCCTTTGAGGAACAGGTGCAAACTAAAAGCTTTGATGTCAGCTGCACTGACAAAGAAGCAAAGATTTGAGGATAACTAAATAGCATTTTGTTTCAGGAAGAAAAATTCTTTTTTTCAGGTGTAATTTTTAGAGGAAACTGAACTTGTCACTTGGGTTTGCTGCCAGTCATGCTCAGACTTGGTCCTGGTTTGCTTATCTGAGACTTTCCTGGACCCATGAAATCTTGGAAGTCTTGCCTCTCCATTGAGTAACAGCTGGCTTTGCTTCTGCCTCCTTTGTTTTGGCACCGCTTGTTTTTAAAGCTAAACTTTGTGTAAAATGTTGAAATGTAAAACACTTTTGTCAAAATTTTTCTAACTAGTTATAAGTGTAGGGTTTTTTTCTGTTTCAATATGCTTCGGTATCTTACGCTGTAACTCACAGGACTGAAGGAGTCGTAATTACAAATAATTGAATTAATTATTAAAAGCTTAATACTGTTAAATGGCTGAATTTGGTCTCCTCATGATCATGATTTTAATTCTTGTGTTTAGTACGGTACACTTGCACGTATGACCTGAGGACTAGATTGGCTCATGGCTCAGTTAGAGATGCCTAAGCTAACTGAGATATTGGAATTCTTGTTTCGAATATATGGACTAAGTTTTAGATTTTCAAGCAAGAAAGCTAAAAGTAGGAGTGTCTTGGATTTCTGATCTTAACTAAGTAATGTATTCTCTGTGACTCATGCCTCTTTCAACCCAATTGGAAAATTGGATAAAATCCAGGGCATCAAACCCACCAAATACTGCAGTGAAGTTTAGTCTAAACATAGTGCACAGGTGACAATTGTAAGTGATTAGTGTTCCAATGTGCTGATCTGCTGAATGACTACAGCATTGCAGGCAAAGCAAATTCATTAAGATTTCCTTTTGCCATAGTTTTACATAAGATCTGCATATTTCTAAAATGAATCTAACATCTTTGGAGCCAACCCTTTGTGCTTTTTCTCCTTTTCCAGACCTCCTTCATGTATGTGTTATCATAGACCCAGACAGATGATTTCACAGGTATAGAGGCAACTTTCTTCTCCAGAATAGTACCTTCGTAGAAACTAGTGGAAGTAGAGGACACAAGTTCCTGAGTGTTCCTTTATCTAAGCAGTCATACATGCCAGTAGAAACTAGCTGTAATATGTTGTTATCTGAGAACAGTACATTTACATGTGAGTTTAGCAATCATTCTTGCATTCTTCTTTTGTCCTTTTGTTTCCCATGGTTCTTTAGGATGGCAGTAGGGAGGCTGAAGAAATGCATTTACTTCTTTTTCAGCCCTGTTCCTTCTAGGATTCAGTCTAAAGGTTTATGATAGCGGTTTTCTTGGCTTATGTTCTTAGAGAATTCTGAGTCTGAAACTCAGCATTCTGAGAAAGAGGGCTGTGTGCTGTATGTGAGAATCATGTAGCTTATTCAATAGACAACAGGAATGCAAGCAGAAAGCAGTATGTTAGCAAAGGAAGAAAGCTTGAACTAAGAGCTGTGCAACAGGATCTTACCATGGAGACAGCAGAGGGTAAAAGAATTATCTGTTTGTACCAAAGATTGCGAGGAGGAATTAAAGCTGTCCAACAGAGTGAAGCCTGGTATTATGAGCTCTTAACATACAGGTGGGACCTAGCTGAGGCCTCCTTAGCTGCCAGAGGTGTGCAGCTCAGTTAACTGGCTGCAGGACTGTGGCAAGCATTTGGTGATCCAGTCATGCCAGGGCAGGACCAATAACAACAGCTTTAGGTGAGTGATTTTTGTTATTAGTTACTCTTGCATAGCTGCTGTAGAGGAGCATTTGCATATGGAGAACTGACATTTTTGCTTATAGAAGAGAAGACAATGGAATGTGGGCATATTCTCAGATGTGTATTTTGTCACTCCCCAATGAGTTTATACCAGCTAAGCAGCTGTCCTTGTGTTAGTCAAAGCAAGACTTAGATTTCCATGTTTGCCCGACTGTCTAAACAGCTCCATCACTCCTGTGTTTCTAATGACTGATGAACAGGGTAGTTTTTCTTTTCATTCTACCAGAACATGTCATATAAAGACATAACCAGCTGTCACAGCCTTGAAAAGCTTTGCACTCCCCAAACCCTTGCTCTGTTTTAGTAACTTCCTCTCCTTGAAGTTGCTGTTTACAAACTTGATAGAAGTAGTATAAAAATGAGAATCTTTATACACCTACAAAATGCTGAAGCTGAAGCCTTCATAGGCACCCCAACATTTGTGGTGAGAGATCTCGTACATTATTCCTGTGTTAGTTCAACTCTGTGTAACAGTTTGGCTGTTCTCAGCAGAGGAAGTACAGATGGCGACTCCTGGCAGGCAGTGTTACTGGAAGACATTATGCTGCATGTGTACAGGTTGATAACCTAACTGACGGTATTTATGCAGCATAGACTTCTGAGATTTAAAAAATCAGAAAAATACTATTTCCAAGTCAGAGGTCAGCTGGTTCTCTAGAAGACTTAAATATCCTAGTCCTGTAGCAATGGTGCCATGTTTCTTAACTGCTTGTTGCCTTGAAATCATAGTAGTGAGAATCAAAGGCCGGTTGTCTGTTGTAATCAGATTGCAGTGAAATATAGATGAACTGCCTGTGAGCTTGTTAGATATACAGATTGTAATGCAGCATGGAAACAGCCCAAATCTCCCCTAATCAATATTAGGAAAGTCAAAGGAGCTTTCTAACTGTGAATGATCTATCTGAGTACAAAAAAGAGGGAGTTTGGTGTGTCTGTTCGCAGTCCATAATTGAAAGGGACCTCCATCACGAGTGAGGTATTCCAGAGGGGTACTACTAGTACCAGGGTTAAATCCATTTTTGTGATTAAAGAAAGGAAGTAATCGGCATACTAATGACACTTTCAACTGAAGAAATTGCAAATAGCCTTTCAGACGGGGTAAACTGATACAAAGGGACTGAGGAAAATAATGGATATGAGCACAAAATGACAAAATGGGATTTGTGAGAAGGAGGAAAAGGACCTGTATTTGAGGGAAAATTATCTTTCGCATGGGTATTCCACTGGAGGAAGAAAGAAGCCAATTACTAATAAAGCCAGAAATGATGGCTGCTAGTGGATAGTTGTGTGATATGTACTAGGCCTTTTGACAGTAGGAAATACCATCAAGAATGCGAGGAGCATTTTCTCCTGTTTCATCTTGAGCCATGCCAGTCTGTGACTTAGCGTACTGAATGTGGAAGAGCACAGTATCATTGTGGCTCTTCTTTCTTAGAGAGGAAGAATACTAGTGGTGAATACCATTTTTCATCCTTCTGATATCCTGGGAAAGAGGAATGCTTGCCTCATGTCCTGCTTAGCCCAGAGGCTTAGTATTACAACCTTTTCCCGAGTTGAAATTCCGTAAATAGATATGATACTAAATGGAATAAAGTGATACAAAGTTTTCGTAGTGCTTGAAAGATTTACAATAGGAACACCATGATGTTCCCAGAAAACATATTCTAGCATTCTATTGTTGGTAGACAGTTTTCTAATATATAAAATTCAAGGAAGATATAGATTAAGCTTATCGCTTGATGAGCTTTTCTGTGTTGAAATGGATAACTGCTTCTTTTATTCTGCCAGACACTTGTTTTTGAAGATTTTTCTTCCTTGGCCCTTGCTTTTCTTAGGTTAAATAAGTCTGATTGTTTTTTCTTTACTGATCACATCTTCTGAATGAGTGACAACTTGTGTTGCTGTCCTCTGGACTCTTCTGTTGGGCCATATCTCTCTTAATGCATAATATGCCAGTGGAGGCCTTATCAGTGATGAGGAGAGCAAAAAGACATTGTGCATCTGGCAGGCGGTACTCATGTTTATATGTCCCACTGCAGTGACTGCCCTCTTGCAACAACATAACATTTGCTTCTGTTCTCTGATGCAGCTATTCAAATAGATACGTCAGGAAAATATCTGGGTCACAGATAATATAAAAGAATGGGATTAACTGCTCTATGTTTACCATGTCCATGGGCAGAGGACCTTTATCTAAATAACTTGAGTCATTATCATTCCACCCTCTTATTTCTGCCCCCTTAATGAACAAGTATTTTTGTATGTTGGATGCCATCTCTGATTTATTTGTTAGGAACAGATTAAAGCTATGTCAGCCTAAATAATGATGTGTAATTATGTTACGGATGGTCATAGTTTAACCCCAGCTGACAGATAAACTCTACACAGCTACTTGCTCCGCCCCACCCAGTGGGATGGGGAAGACAATCAGAAGACTAAAAATGAGAAAACTTGTGGGTTGAGATGAAGACAGTTTCATAGGACAGAAAAGGAAGAAAATAATAATAATAATGGTAATAAAAATAATTAAAGAATTAAAATATGCAAAACAAGTGATGCATAATGCAGTTGCTCACCGCTCATCAACACGGTAGGGCGTGAGAAGCTCAGAAGTCCTTGACTTAGTATAAACACTACTTAGCAGTAACTAAAACATCAATGTGTTATCAACATTATTTTTGTACTAAATCCGAAACACTGCACTGCGGTACAGAAGAGGACTTTCAATATATTTATTTTTGTCATCCTTTGGCTTTGTAATATAATTGACAGATAATAAGACACTTAAATGGTCAAGTGATGGTCTCTGGCAATGAAACTGAGCATAGTTTGAATCTGGTGCTTTTTTTAAAATTATTTCCTCCACCTATTAGAACAAACAATAACCTCTGGTGCATTTAAAATGCTCGTTATATGACAGTTAGCATTCGCTGTGTCCCAAACGCTTAGAAAATTAGTTGGAAACAACTTATGTAACAAAGCAGTCGCTCATTTATTCTAATTCACATAACTCCAAAAAAAGTCTAAGCCATTGCTTTTATAAACCATTTAATACAGTTTATGATAGCCATAATCCCCTTGAAATTGGTTATATTACTGTAGTTTGTTATAGTGTTAACTGCCCTTGTCTTCAGTTTGGTCCATTAACTGAAAATCCAGCCATTAACTTATAACAGGATGATTTCTTCAAGATTATTACCTGATTCTTAGTTTGGAGATTAATACTCTTAAAGGATAGTAAAACAATGACAAAACATAGCTAAAACTTCCAAATTCAGCTTTTATGTAGTAGTGATCTGTTTAAACAAGATATCTCTGAGCCTTGCATGTACTTTATTTCATTATCTCTGTTGCCAAAAATGGAAACACATAAGCAGCACCTTTCTTTGTGAAAAGTAACAGTTGTTGCCCCAGATAATCATTAGCAGATGAGAGATTGGGAAGGTGATGTTAAATGTGCCAGTCTGATAATGGAGACTTAAAGTTTGATCATTGCTATTCTGTTCAGTGGGAATTTAACCTGTGGTTTCAGTGGAAAAAAGATTCCACACCAAAAAGACAAGGACCAAAGTAAGTTATACCTTTTTGAAGATACACAATAGATGTAAAAGATGGTGGGTGTGTGTGTGGGGTGAGTTATAAGCAAAAGTCTATTCCAGCTAGTATAGAATACATTTTTATAAAGAAAAAAAATGTTATTCAATGAACTGATAGAACCTACTCATTTTGGAGGACAGAAATCCCACAAGAATTCCCTAAAGAATGTTCTTAGCATACTTCCATGACCTACATTTTCTCCCCAAAGTAATCTTTTTCTTTGAGTAATACAATGCCAAACCTGAAAGAGATTAATTATTAGTTATACAGCATTATTAATTAACCTGCAATCCACTCCAACAAAATGTACAGTTGTTAATAAAATTTTGGTGTGAGCTCTGGAATTACTGCTTTCTCCAGTTGCATCAGACTTCTGGGTTCTCTTCTCACACCCTTCTTAAATTCTGTCAGCTCATCTGCTGGGAATTATCAGCCAAAATGTTAGAAAGTTATACAGGATTAGTAACCTATATGGGGCAACCTTTAAAATTTACTTGCTATAGCTTCTGGTAGTGATTATTTGAGCTGAGACCTCCCTTTTCTGTTACGGGTTTCCTAAGTGTGAAGAAATCTCAAAAAATCTTTTTTCTTCTTTTGTACAAGGCATCTATACTTTTATTACCTCTTCTCTGAGACTAAAGGAGAAACCTGGCAATAAAGATTTTTGTTTGAAGAAGGACATCTGGGTTATTCTGTCACCCCCATATAACAGTCATTCCATAGGTGCAGTGGCATGGTGTTAGAAAACAGTCTTATCTGACCAAAAGTTAACAGGGAGAGACAGTACCTTAGGCATTAGAAAGCGTTAATAAATCCTGAATTTGATGCTTAGAGAAGATACCAGAAGTTATGATAATAAGAATGTAAGTAAGCATTACTGAGAAGGGGGTTTGGTGTAATTTAATTATAGCAAATGATTTGCAAATGGAATGGCAAAGTAAGAACATCTGCAAATATCAACATACCCCACAAGCAAGTATCTGTTTCTCTCCCCAGGTATCTGGGAGACATACTCACAACACACACTGAGAAGAGAAAGATCAGCTGCGTAGAGCAGGGAGAGGAATACATTTCTTACTTACAAGTTCTATGGAGAAACCAGTTGTACATAGTTGTTTAAAAATAAGGGACTGGCTGTTAAATGCATTGCTTTCCTTCGTGATGGTACTCAAAAGTGTGGAGGAAAGTGGTCTCCCTGATGAAAGGAACCTGTTGTGTTAACTTCAAATCAGCAGGTGGAGCCCCACTTAAAACTTCAGAACTAATGATGTATCTAGGCCTAGAGGTAAATTATTGGAATCCACCATTCCAAAATTAATGCAGAATTACTTTTAACTTCATTTGAGATTCATGAATGAAAAATGTTTGTGTAACACCAGTTCTGGAACTTGAGTAGCTCTATATTAAATAGGTAGTCTTAAGTGCACTTGAAATTAAAATCAGTGAGGTTCATGTAATCTAAATTACATGTCTTAAGTTTCGCTTACTGTATTTAGTCTTGATTGCCTCCCTGGCACCTCACCTTACACACATCAGTAGTTGCTCAGTCTTCTGGAGGGTGTAACAGTAGAAATTTTTGTGACTTCAGTGACCTGTGAATTGCTACAACACTTTCGTATATGTTCCCTGGGAGTAGGTGAGGTTGCCCTCTTCAGCTAGTCTCTATTGTGTCATTTTTAATGCTAGCTAATATCAGACAAGAGATGTAATGAAAGCTTTTGGAGCACAAAGAACTGTGCTTAGCCTGTAAAAGAGCAATTTCTTTTATCCCCCCTCCCATTCTTCATTATAGGCAATCTTATAAATTGCATTTCAGAAAGAAAAGTATAAGATACGTGCAAGAATACTGAGCAAAAGACATTGTGTCCTTCAGCTTTATCCTTTTCTGCAGTTCACATCTGTTACAAAAATATTCAAAACAAGAAAATTAAAATCAATGCAGATTATTTTTCAATTTAATATCATGGTTCTTGAATTAAATCTATAGTGCATTTAGTTTACTATTTAAGCACTTTATATTTATTCATAATTTGATTGGACTGTAAGACTGTGGTCTATTTCTGCCTGATGTGTTATCAAACTTTTTCACTAATGTTATTGATTATGTATGACAGTACAGCATATACTTCTGTTATTTCAGGAGAAAATACAGTTCATTTTATAAAGAACGTATCTTTGTTTTCATCAACAAATTAGGATATACAGACTCCAAGTAGAACTGTCTACCTGTGTTTCCTTTCTTTCAAGATGGCAAAATTAGAACAAACAGTTGTTCAGGTACTGCCTCTATATATTGAAATTAAGGCATAGGGTTAATATTGGAGAACATTAATAGTGCGCATAGTAAACCCCGGCTGCACTCAAACACACAAATGAAAAACCTCTAAAGCTCTGCCTGACTTCATCATCCAAATTGGCTGAGCATTCTACTGCTTGAATGAATCGGTTAGGAACCAATAAATCCACTCTTACTGTAATGTCAGCAGTTCAGTCAAATTGCTATTCATTCATACATACCTAGTGCTAGATCCAATAAGCAGCTTGCGGTGGATTATATGATCAGCTGTAGTTTGTGATGAAGACTGTTTTGTCATGTAGCACCTTGTAGTACGATACTAGCTACCTTGCTAACAGATACAGATGTCTCAGATTTCAAAATACAGTAGTGAACCTGCTGTGGATCTTGCTAAGGGCCCAACAGATACATGGATTGAATTGCTTAGCAATGGGGGGAGGGAGTCAAAAAGTTTGGAAACTTTCATTTGATGCTTTCAAAGGATTTGACATTGGATATCTTTTAGAGGTTGGCAAGCGCCTCTCTTCATGTAGCTCGATAGATGATGTTATATTTTCACTCAACGTTTGAATTTATTATTATAACTAAAAAATGAGGTGTCTGAAATTTATATAAATTTTCTGTCTTGTTCCAACATAACGATATTTAGAGGAGAAAGAGTAGTACCACTTTTTCTGGCATGGGAGATTTTCCTTTCTTTTTTACAAATACAGACGAACAGACGGGACTTGCTGCTGCAGCTGGAGGCATGTAAATCTATTGGGCCTGATGGGATTCATCCCAGGGTACAGAAAGAGTCAACTGATAGCATTGTGGGACCTCTCCTCATTATTTTTCAAAGGTCTTGGGGACTGGAGAGGTTCCAATTGACTGAAAGCTGGCAAATGTTGTCCAGTTTTCAAGAAGGGAAACCAGGAAGATCCTCGTAATTACAGGCCTGTCAGTCTCATTTGAGTGCCTGCTAAAATTATAGTGAAGGTTATTCTGAGAGTTACTGAAAAACAATTGAGAGACATTGCAGTCATTGGCCACAGGCAGCATAGTTTCATGAGGGGAAAGCCCTGTTTAACAAACTTAAGTTCCCCTTATGACAAGTTCATCCATCTACTTGAGCAAAGAAAGCCTGTAGATGTAGTGGGTTTGGATTTTAGCAACTCATTTGATATTGTCTCTCACAGTATCCTTCTGGTAAAATGTCCAGCACACAGCTGGAGAAGCCTATAATATGTTAGGTGAGCAATTGGCTGATGGGTTGGGTTGTAAATGAGGTTACACCAGGCTGGTAAGCAGTCATCTCTGGGTTTCCCCAGGTCTCAGTTTTGGGGCCTGTGTTCTTTAATATTTTTTATAAAGGATCTAGACAGAGGAGTTGAATGTACATTAAGTAAGTTTGCTGATAATACTAAACTAGGAGGGGGATGTGGATTCCCTTGAGGGCAGAGAAGCCTTACAGAGAGACATGTATAAATTAGAGAGCTGGGAAATCACCAACCATATCAAATTTAATCAAAACTCATATGCCAGATTCTCCACCTGGGATGGGGCAGTCCTCTTTATGCCGTTTTAGGTAGTCCTGCAAAGAGCAAGGAGTTGGACTCAGTCCATGTGTGTTCCTTCTGAATTGAGGTAGTCCATGATTCTATTTATCTTCTGAAGAACTAGTGACAGTGTAGAACAATTGCATCAAACTCCAATTCTGTGAAGTTGTAAAGGAAGTCGTATTTGAGAGAAAGCCATGGTTGTAAATCTGCAATTTATTTGAGAAACAAATATAAACATCACTTTTGTTGTAGTTTGTCTGAAACATCAATGGTGAATGAGATGCTTACAGAAGAACAAGCTGAACTTAATTCAAGTGCTCCCTAAGTCATTGAAGAAATCTATATATTTAGAGACCCATAGATTTGTCCCAAAGAAAGTGATGCAGAGGTCTTTAATAAATTTCTGCATTTTTAAAAATGTAGTGAACATTTATAATGTGAACTTGTTGTATTAAACACTGTTCTGCCAGATACAGTAAGTACATTTTTTGTATAGTTAATTTAACCAGAAGTTTCTCACAAAACTAATTCTGGTTATAAACAGCACCTCTCTGACTACTTTTCCACTTTTGTCATGTTCTAATGACCCAAAACATAAAGCATTGTTTTCACAAGAAGATTGAGATTACATAGAATGCTCAGACACATACTAATGTTTTCTTAAAAACCATGTTCAACTTTTCCTTGAAAGTGGACTGAAAGCAATTGTCTTGTCAGTGGCTGAGTTAAGAAGTTATATGTGGGAGACCAACCAAGGAAAATATGCTCTATATATCTGTATATTATTACACCATATTGCTCCTGGCCAGAACTATTAGAACTGGGGACATAAAATTAACTTGAGATACTTCTTCAAAAGCTTATGAAGCTGTGCCTGACTGAAATCAACAGGGCTGTCATTGGTCATCAACAGTTTAAGGTATTTGAATGAGTTTTCACAATATTCTGTGAGATGTACGTCATTTCCTTGCTTTGCAGGAGTACTGAACAGTCCTGTTTAATTGGACTACGCATGCAGATGTACAGGAAGTTGTGGAGTTTAAAGTCACAGGGATAGCAAAAAGCACGTGGCTGTTGAGACAAAGTAGCATTAAAACTGTTAACCTTGGTCAGATCTAGTGATGCTTTGTGAAATGAGTGTGGGGAGGGCAGAGTTGAGTCTTTGCAGAGTTTTGTTCAGGGTTTTTTCCTGGTTTTTAGCCTTTTCAAACCTTCGTCTTAAACTGCTTGGCAAAATATTTATTATCATAAATTCTGGTTGTTATTACTTATCCTATAATGATACTAATGCATGAAATGTGAATATAAAATAAATAAGGGCTTACAAAGTAAAAACATCACTTACTTGGTTTATCAGCTTGGACCATAACAGTCAGAATAAAGATAATATACTTTCTTTGTTTCAACAAAGAAAGGGCTAAAATAAACTCCTCCGCAAGCTGTTTTTTATTGTTACTGTTTCCAAAGAACTTCACATATCAGTGAAAGTAATTGCAAAACAAGGAAAATGTCTTGAATATTTTATTTCCAACATCTCATCAATTTATATAAGAAGTTTGCCCTGGAAAATGATAGTATTAATCTAATGCTGCATCAATCAGTTTATTTTTATGAACTCTTACAAATTGATAGAATGACATTATTTTACTGTTTTAAAAAAAATCAGAAACTAAATTTATATTTTAATACAATTGCTCAATTTTGCAGATTACCTTGCGTTCATTGACTCTAATTTGGACTGAAGTTGTAAACCAAGTTGGTTTTGGATGGTGTTAATAAGACTAAAATTCATCATCTCCCTCCTTTCGGTACAGACACTATAATATTTACTATAATATAGGTACATTCTCCTTTCAATACCGTACTTTCCCACACTGAGAAATCTTAAGGTTTCCTGTGTGGATGCAGTGATTCAAACAGACTGATTTTGAAGTAATATAGGGATACATGTGCTTGTTTTCTTTGTACTTTTAACCCAATGGATAATCTGAAGTATGTAGCATCAGTAAAAACTGTTGAAAGGTAACACTATAGAGAAGTTTACTTCTCGCCTCCTACTTGCTCTTGTCTGTTTTTACTATGCAAATCTACACTGAAGCCAAGAAGAGATACCAAAATTATGTTTGTCTGCTCCAAAAAACTTGACTGCCACACATAGTGGAAACCAGATAAGACGAGAATCTGTATTTATATCCCACACCACAAAGTATGTATGTTATGATTTTAACATTAACAGAGCTAGTAATGAATATTCATGTTTATCAGTCCTGTTCTAATTAAAACTCCTTAGTGTTAGACACTAACGTGAAAGGCCAAACTAGCTCTTTCTAACTGTTAAAATAAATTGTTTTACATTCCACAGATTATGTGGGTGTTTCATGCTGAGAACTTGTGTGCTAAAAGAGTTAGTAACAACCAAACCAAAGGAAATTAATGTAAAATGTCCCAAAAGAAGAACATTTTAATACTCCATGTTAGAGCCTTATATGGTGGCAAAGAATGGTCTTTATTTAACCTCGCAAAGCTATTGTGAGGATAAGCGGTTTCAAGTCATTTTTTCAGAGGGGGCATTAACACAGAGAGGAATTAAGATCCAGGTTTCATAAACTACTTGGTTGCTAAACACTGTAGTAGTGCAGGTCCTGCAAACAATGCTAAGGGGTGCTCTTTGGCATGAAATTACATGATGAGGTAGAAAGCCTTTTTGCTACAGAGCTAAAAAAAGAGTCTGTCTCTCACACTTCCTCCTGGGTGCAGGATCTTAATTAAGGAGGGTAGATCCTTAAAGGCAGTGCTTAAATTTAGGGCCAGTCCCATATCAGCTGAATCATCTGAAGACAACGTACTTGGCATGCCCTCTACCTTAGCTTCTGCCCCTGAGAAGAGGAAATTATGATCACAGAATGGACAACCCTGTGAAGTTATCTATTCAGTCTTGTTAAGGGGCTTTCTCCAGTATTCATACCGTTATGTGAAATTTGGAAAGCTATTGAGCTGTTCTCCCACTCAACACTTCATTTCCAGCCCATTCTTTTACTGACCAGGACTGGTTTGTACTATTGACCAGTTGAACTTCTTTACTTCTGCACATAAACAACATTATTTCAAATTTAATTTTGTCTCTCACAGATATAGTATGTTTATTATGGCAGAAGTTCAAGCTCGCCTGAGTCCACGTCAGTGTCAGGTGTCTCAGGCTTTCCTGAAACCATTGTTTATAGCCTCTCTGCCAGTTTGGAGAGCAGAACCTTTTGTTAATTCTTCTTCTTTTTTTTTTTTTTTTTTTTTTTTTCCCTCTTTTATAATAGACAATCATTAAAAAAAAAAAAAAATCGCTTTAGGTATTTTCCTGAGATTATGATTTAAAATCTTATAATCTCCTGAGGTCCTTGAGAAATAGGCCAGTCTCTGATCAGTCCTGAGCAGCTGCCAACTTGCAAGAAATAGAGAGAAGGATAGGATGTGCCTGCTTTTCTAATCAGCTTTTTTTCACATAGTAACTTATATTACTTTCTTTTTAAGTGACAAAGTATTAAGCTGCTGAAAAAAAAATATATTTTCCACTGGGTTTTTTATCACTGTTTTGCTGAATTATTTCAGAATTACAGCCAATAGCTAAATCAAACTGGTGTACCTGACAGTGGAATTTGTCTTTTCAGAGGATACCTTCAAGAGCTGATAGGAAGAAAAGGATAATTATGAAGTTCTGAAAATCCCATATAGAGACCTGAATTGAGGGAACTTAAATCACCTACTGTCAGCAAGCAGTTACTAATATACTTTACTACAGCAGTGTAAGACAGAATGCTTTATTTTTCATGATTTATTTGATAGGCTTTAATTTCAGGTGATGTACCTGGATCTAGATTTGTATGCTATTTCTGTAATACGTTTTCAAAAGAATATCTTCAAACCAGCAGAAACTGCCTCAGATTTCTTTCTTGATCTATCTTCTAGGGATTAAAAGCACTATAAAAGATCTAATGGTCTCACTAGGGACACTACCTTGTCACTGACAGTGAGATCACATGTGCAGGTGAAAACAGCTATTAAGGTGCTACTTTCCAATGAACTTTGCCACAGTTTCACAACTAGAAATTACTGTGGCAGTGTCTGAACCAGCATAGATAATATCATGAGTATTTCTTTATCAATCACACTGCAAAATTAGTTGTGAAGTACAAGTAGGCTTCACCCCCACTGAAAGTCAAGGGTGACTTTGTGCTGAAATGCATAAGGATTCTCATTGGCACATCTGGGCACTGATAACTTCTAGTGGACAGCTGGTGATAACCAACTTAGAAAGCTAATGCAGATGTATCTGTAGTGGTTGTGAGAGTGAGCCTGGATGGAAGCTGGAGCCAGGTGGGTCAGAAGTAGCTCATTAATCTGGAGGTAGGTTGAGGAGGCAGCCAACTCTCCAGGAGCATTTGCCCTCTGATCCATAGAAATGGGTTTGGTATGTTACCTTCCTTGTGGATTACATCATTAACAAACCAATGCATGTATTTTCATTACTGTAGTATCCTTGTTATTTTTTTTTACTAATTTTCTGTGACATCCTCATAATTAAGGAAGCACACAATCTGGGGAAAGTGGTCTGTCTTTTGTTGTATTAAGTATAAATTTCGCCTCACTGTCTCTGCTCTCACACATGCAATTATGTTGTATCCAACTCTTTTCCTTCTGGAGGCTGCAAGCAGGAGAATTTCTGCTTAGTTTTGACAATTTGTGAGCATTTAGTCTACCAGATAGCCATGATTTACCACTAAGGAACTGCCTGTCTATGGTTGCAAGTGTATGCAGGCATTCAGTCAAAGTGTTGAATATTTCCCTCCATCCATTAACAAAAAAGTGAATTTAGCAGCTGGCTGCATTTGATGCTGTATTAAGAAACATGCACTCAAAGCTAGCAACTTCAGCCTTCAATAAGCCAAATTCATAGAAAAATAGTGACCAAACTGGGAAAAAAACCCTAACCCACAAACCCTAAAATACACGACTAACCATTTGTGACCATTATCTTGTGCCTTCTAGATGGAAAACCCAAGAAAACATAGGGTTTATATTGACTGTTAAGCATTACTGAAGTATCTAAATAAAAATAGGGAAGAAAGTTTCTTATGAG
This sequence comes from Lathamus discolor, assembly GCF_037157495.1. Classification (NCBI taxonomy): domain Eukaryota; kingdom Metazoa; phylum Chordata; class Aves; order Psittaciformes; family Psittacidae; genus Lathamus; species Lathamus discolor. The sequence goes on along the minus strand of NC_088886.1, from coordinate 47,616,807 downwards.
TTTGTAGAAAGAGCTTTCTAGAATTAAAAGCCAGTAAACTCACCTGATAGGATTATACATGCTCCAGTGTTGATGAGAGTCAATACATAAGAGAAATGTATTTTTTTATATGGCAGTATGATTAAAATGCATCATTTAAATGCTGTAGGCAATGAATGAACCAGTGGAAATAATATAAATATTCCTCCAACGGTTCCAGATGAAAGGTGCCACATTCCTTAATCTAGTTCAGATTCATTTATCTTTCACTAAAGAGAAGAATAAATAGACCTACATGCACTTCATCACTGAATATAAACCTGCTCAGATCATTGCTAAGTGTAATTGGTACTGGTTTTTATGAAATTACATAAATAAACATGGAGATCCTGTAGTACCCTCCCTAGTACCCAAGGGAGAAACTACCAGTATACATAATGGTGGGTCGTGTCTAAGGAAATATCCACAGTTGAAGGCAGAGGATTGAAATGGAGCAAGAGATAGGAGACTGTGCGTAAACCTTTTACTGTTCTGCATCTTGCATGATTGAGTCATGGAATTCAGTTTTTGAGGTCATTATTTCCAAACTGTTGAAAGTAAACAAACAGGAAAAACTGCCACCTTTAGGTATTAACACACAGAAAATACGTTGTCATGTTTGAGTGCAGTCAGACACCTTTTCTGCCCTGGCTTTTCTCCACTGTCTTAATAAAGTGCATCTTTTGAAACAATATGAATAGAAATGCTTTTACTTTCCCAAGGTCCTGCTTAAAGGTACTCTATTCAACATCTGCTTGATTGGAATGTGACATCAGGCTTCCAGTCCCTCACGTTCTTTCCTGGTGTGTTTTGGTTGCATTAGGCAAAAGTGGTTGTGGGAGGTGTACTTCTTAGTGATGAGGTGTGGAGCAGTTTCTCAGAGGAGAGTGAAAGAGCAGAAGCAGCCAATTTCTGCTGACCCTGTGACCCCTCAAGTACTCACACATGCTGGCCTCAATCCCAGCCCTTTTGCAGCTGGAGTGGAGCAGCACACAATAGGGCTGGAACATCTCCTGTGAGAATTCCATAAAAGTATAAAAAGGTAGGAAAAGAAAAAATGAAATTAATATACACTGTGTGCTGGGTTATGAAATGAATCCTCAAAACTGGGAACATTGCCAGTAACAATGTTTTTCAATCAGCTGACTGTCTTAGTAAAGAGGGCGATTTTTACTTATATGTATATTTGCACCTAAGGAAATTCTGGACTGATAAAAAGGTATGCATCTGTTTGATATAATATGTGAATAGCTCAGTCTTCATATAAATAGGAACAGTTAAATTGTCATAATAAATGCAAATATATTCTGTAGTGTTTATTCAGCAGTTTGATCAAACCAGTGGTATTTTTAGTTTTTCTTGTGCAGTTTCATTTCTTCTGTTCTCATAGCTACCAAATACCCAAACTGATATTTCAAGTTCCTGTCCAGTATCTAAGATGACAAAAAGATGTTACTGAGCTCAAGTGTTTTACTTTCACAGATTCACATAGGTTCGATCTACTGGCTCTTTAGCAGTTTTTACATGTTACATGTCTGTCCAGTTCTGCCAACAGCTTTCCTGTCAAGGTAAACTGGGGTTCACTGTTAAAAAGGCTCACACAGCCCATCAGCCCACTGGTATAGATAGCTAAAATTAGGATAACAGTGATTTTTTTTTTTTTAATTTTTTTTTTTTTTTCTCAGCAAAAGGTATTTAAGGACTTCTATTGCAAGAAAAGAGAAACTCATTTTCCTCCTTTTTTTTTATAGTAGAGGTTGTGCAATAATTTGGAAAGTTGATTTTACAGCTTACTTATGCATTTTTAGCCTAGCTATATCCAAATACTTTGGCACTTGAACAAAATCACAGAATTCAAGTGGTTCCAGCTACCCCCTGGCAGCAGGAGTGGAGCAATGTTGTGATGCAAATATCTTCCTTAAATTTTGATGGTACAAAAAGGTTTAATTTTTCTTTCCTTTGAAAGAAGGGGCAAATTCTCATTTCCATTTCAGCAACTCTTATAATTAGCCTCCTATATAGCACGATCTCACTAAATAATATTCAATGTATGTATGACTGCTTAGTATTTCTTACAGTCGCACTATGTTTTTTTCTATACGTACATGAATGGCAATGCTCTTCACAGTGCTCTGAGCTCCAAATGACTGTTGCTGACATGTGGTATGATACTTAGTTTATGATTTAACTTGATATTTCTGGGGTTTTTTTCAGCTCAGTGAACTCAGTTCTGACTGAGATTTTGCTTGTAGAGTATATGCAGCTATAATACTGATGTATATTATCAATAATACTATGAATGGCCAGACCCCTATTTGTAGTAATGGCTGAAACTGATTCTTTATTACAGTGATTAACAATGGAGTAAGTTGTGCATATGTCAGTCCTGATATAGAAAAGGTCATGAAAAAGTATCTTACTGAGGAACATGAATTGTGAGTTGTGTGATGAGGTCTCTTTTTTGGCAAATTTCAATGAGCTGGCTTTTAACCAAACTGTTTTGTGGAATTGAAATCTAGTGTGAGAGAAGGCTGTGTGGAGTCGTCATAGCAGCCTCCCGATATCTGAAGGGACCCTATGAGGATACTGGAGAGGGACTCTGTCAGAGGTTGTGACAATAAGACAAGGAGTATAATTGGTTTAAACTTAAGCAGGGGAAGTTGAGGTTGGATATAAGGAAGAAGTTCTTTACTGTGGGGGTGGTGAGGCACTGAAACAGGTTGCCCCAGAGAAGTGGTAAATGATACATCCCTGGCAGTGTTCAAGACCGGGTGGGACAGGGTCTTGGGTGACATGTTCTAGGGTGAGGTGTCCTTGCTCATGGCAGGGGGTTTGGAACTAAATGATCTGAAGGTCTTTTCCAGCCCTAACTGTTCTATAATTCTATGTTTGCAAAGTTTTCTTAAACCTAACTTATTCTCTTCCCTTATCTGCTGAGTATGAGCTTAGCTGTTTTTGGTGTATTCATGCAGTCTAAGAGGGTGCGTTCTAGGTAAATAATATTTGCTTAATTTTTGATCTGGAAAGGTTTCTCAGTCATAGCTGACCTTTCAATAGACCAACAGCTATAAAGTGACACAGTTAATCTGACCTCTCAGACTGTTCAGGTTACTGCTCAGGTTTTTGTCTGCTCTTGCATACTAAAGCCTTACGTGACTTTTGGAGGTTCTGATGTGTAGGATCCTGTTTGTGCCAGACGTTTCTGAAACTGTTCACCAGAAAGTACTGAGCTGCATGGCAATGCCTTTGTCATAATTGCTATCAAGGAAGTAAAGGATTGGGATGGTGACTGCTGGAAACTCTGATACTTCAGCCCTTCTGTCAGATTACTTCAGCAAAGAATGAGAGATTGCTGTCAGATTACTCCTTGGAGTAAGCTATATGACAGCAGCTAGCTGTTTTCTTGGAGTAGGTGTCTAATACTTGCAGCAGAAACTTCAAAGAGGTGAGCAGCCAGTATAACGTATGAATGCTCAGATGTAACTTGCCACATACAGTTAGTGTTTGGGAAGATAGCAGTGACTCTGATATTTTGTTTGAGGGGAATTTGTACTAAAAGATTAAGAAGTTTTGGGGGGTGTTTTCATTAATTTTCTCCCTCTTTTCCATCTGCTGGATGGGCTGATTTCAGAAAAGTCTTCATCTTTGGAACCTGTTTATTTAGGGGACTAGTCCTTGTTAAAACTTGTGTCAATATGCGCTATGGCTTCCTCTTGTCACAGGAAATTGTTATTCCTTGCTTATCATGCACAAATAAATCATAAAAGCATTTACTGAACAAACATTTTGTAGGACAAAAAGGTGTTAAAAGATCTGTGGGTTGAAAAATACTTTTGATAAAGAACCGCCTTTGTTTGCTTGGTCTTGGTGTTCAAGGTTTGCATTATTTTGGAAAGTACCAAAGGGTGTGGATTTCTATAGATGTTATTCCTTTTTGAGGATAGCGTTTTGGCTTGGACTTTTCAGAATTCGCATAGGCATGTATCAGGGAAGAAGTGATTATGGATTGAAGGTGTCGTTATTAAGAGTGATGCAAGTCATTGCGGCTCAATAATTGAGAGAAACCACTTGTCTCCAGATGGCTGTAGACTCTGCAAATTGCTTTAGAATTTGCACTGAATAGATTAGTGGAAGATAGAATTCCCTTTAAGCATATTTGAAATTGGGGAATTTGGAACTCAAGGGTTAGTCTCTCGGGGCAGGTGTCAAAGTATTAACTGTGTAGTGCCAACTAGATGTTTTTGGGAAATGTTTCCTGATTTAATTTTTCAAGTAAAATGTTAATAGGCTATTGTGGGGTCATTTCTGTTCTTGCGGTTTTCGTTTAGTACAACTTCATTGACTTTACGTTTTGGCTAATATGCTGCAATACATTTAAATGTTGAAAATCCTGTGTTTAGGCTGAGACTTTAAAAGCCCTTTATGGAAAGACCTGCCTCTGTTAAGCATTTCTCTAATAAAGCCTACCCTGTGGATTTATTTTTAGACAGAACTCTTGTTAAGCTGTCTAAAAAACTTAGCCATTTGCTAAATTGTTTTAATAAATTTTCAGTGTTTGGATTTAGAGTAATTAGATCACACAATTCTTTGATTTGTTCAAATGTGTTGTAGCATTTCTACTGAGATTTTGACACTTGTTTTGAGCATTTTAAGCTCTTAATGCAAATAATTTGTTCAGATAATGCATTAAGAATTGAAATTGATTTGTAGTCTGGAAAAATACCTAATACATGACCGAGTGTGCAAAGGTGTCAGAACAACAACAAAAGGTTTAATGGGAGACAGGAAGTAAGCTGCATTTTGAGGGAAAGATTGGTGAATACAACAAACATTACCAAGCTTTGAGTGGCAAATGGTATTTGTTTCTCACCTCCCAAAATAGATGGCAGCCTTCAACCGCATTATTACTCAGCAGAGAGCTGAATGATTTTAATCCTTGTTCCTTTAAGCTGAACTATGTTCAGATTGTGTTTCAAGAATCTCATAAATTTCTTTGACTGACTGAAAGCAGTTTTATTTAGTACTTTATAGTCATAATTTGAACAGTTTGGGGAATAATTTTTATTCAGAGGAACTGTGTAGTGCTGCTTCTGGTTCCTACTTGAATTATGACAACATCTGATCAGTGTCTTGGAAGGTCTTTTCTGTGCATGTTCACAAGAATATAGGGGCCTGTTAAAACCAGAGGTAGCAAACAATAACTCATGCTTTTAGTTCTGAAGATTGTTTACTGTGTGTCAGCCATATAAGTGGCTCTTCTGCTATAGGTACACATGTCTATGTGAAAGTAATTTATAGACACTACAGATCACAGTTTTGAAATGTGCTTTCTCTTTACACCTATGTTTTTGAAACTTGCATGTTTGTTTGCTTGTATTTTAACAACTGCAATAAAAATAATGGGCCTGAACAGAATGTACTGGTAGAAGATCCATGTGGGATTACTTGTGAAAAAAGCTCCATAATATTTTCTCAGTTTTAAATCTTGGTGTGGTTGAATTGCCTCACAGTTTTATACCAAACATGAGTAAGGTTTGGTCATATTTCAGAGTCTGATGATCTCACTTTCTTCTTTATCACCCATGCATTGTTTTCAAAACTTACAGCTTTATCCTAGGCTGCCTCTCCTACAGCTGCCTTTAATAAACTGATGCTTGGCAATGGCTAGGGAACTAATATGCTAAGATCTCTGCCTGTTGCAATTACTGTCATCTCCTTGGATTGTTCCTTTCTCTCCCTATCAGCAGTGTTCATTTACTGCTCCTTAGCAGAGGGTATTAGCTGTTTGAAAACAACATGATACCTATATTTAAGTGCACTTTTTTGAGACTAAAACCCCTGTGCATTACTGTATTATCAGAAAGAAAATGTTATTAAACAAACTTCCCTTTCAAAATTAAATGCAAATCTCATCTTAAAGTAGAGCATAGCTCAACAACATATTTGAACACATGCACAACATTACTACTCACATATGCAAATAAATAGAGGACATTAATGATTTGGCCTGAGGGTCAATTAAGAAGTCCCTGACTGGGTCACAGATATCCTTACTCATATCCTGTGCCTTTACGCCTTAGGTTTGTTTGTTTATTCTTGGACACTACTGATAAGAGGGTGTGTTTTACAACTTGAGACAGCTCCACTTATGAATAGTGTCGTGTTTTCTGAATACTGATGAGCACAAAAACGTAAACCGATTGTTCCCAGCCCCACAATCCGCTGGGTGATGTCCATTGGGTCCACTGCTGATGTGCTCAGTAATGAAGACAAATTGAGCAGGTTCTTCTGTTCATTAGCTGCATAATGCTTTATAAACAATGAGACAAATTTTAGAAAGTGGAATTTAAATGGACAATATCTGGCTAGATGTGCAGTCTTGTTTAATTGAAGACCAACACAGATTTTTCTATACAACTTCCAGAATATAAAATTTCCAACTGAAATGATTTTTTTAAACAAGCATTCCCTTGTGGTGTATATAACCCAAACATTGTATTAGAACGAGAAATTGAGAAGCAGTTGAAAGTCTAAACAAATGTATAAATGGCTAGTTTATTTGCACTGCTGAAGTAAATGGGAAAAGTAAGCAAGCAGAATTATTGGCCAAATGGAAGGTCAATTTGGTCAATCTGAAACATTCTTCTAAGTTCAGTAATCAAAGCTGATGTATGTAATATAACCAAGGACAGATTTTTTTTTTCTTGGTATGATTTTTAAACCTGACATATTTCCTGTAACATGAAGTCTAGATATATCCCAAACTTGGAAATGCTACATACCTGAATGTGTTTAGTTGTGAGAATTACAAGAAAATTAAATCTTTCTTGCCTTAATTGCCACAGTAATTACAATGAATATCTAGTGATGCTATGCGCGTCGATAGCACTTAGAATACTGATTTAGTTCCAGGCCCAAACTTCTGAAGTCTGCCTAAGCCTTTCTTTGTTCTGCTTGTTAACTTCAAGTTTGTCTGTAACCGACCCAGCTAGATCTGCAAAGAGTTATACTCTTTGTATAGAAGACAAGGTACAAGAATTATTTCTGTCCTGTTCTGTTTTACATATCATTTTGTTGCCTTTTTGGCAATTTTTCCTTGAATTAGTGCCACTGATAATTTTACTTATTTTTCATTCATCCTTTGTTTTTGGACTATTAAGAAAAGATAGTCTTCAAATTCTGCCAATGTGTTTGCCATGTAGACGAGCAACTCTGGGCACAAAATATATAGATCCTTTCTTGGTCTGGCCATATGTGAAATTCGGTCATGAAATGAACTCTTTTACCTTTCAGTTTACATATGCTGGAAGGAGTAGGCTGTTCAGGATAATGTTAGTCAGGGGAACCAGATTATTGAGGTAGACAGGACTGAAGCAAGAAAAAGGGCCACCAGCTTTAGCAGAAGCTGATATTCCAGAATAAAGAGCAGAGTAATACCTGATGTGGAACTAAAGTCATTAGGCTTTGTGTCTGGTAATGAATTTCAGGCAGCATAAACTGAACTGACTCCAGAGTAAGCTAAATCAGAATTGTGTTCTTGGCAATGGATTTGAGTATCCAACTCTCACAGGCTGCTGTTTCCTTCTACCTTCTCAAGAGCTACAGCTATGGAGAAACAGAGTAAGGGGAATTAAGTCTCATCTGTCATTAATCTTAAAGTAGTCATACATTTATTTTTCTTTCAGTACTAAATTAAGCTATTTCACTACACATTCTGTGACTTGCCTGATAGTATCTCATGTCCCAAATGGGGCTATCAAATGGCTCCTCCTGAAAAGGATGCTGTTTACATATTAGTTCTATTCAGACACCTCTATTTCAGCAGTCTGTTAAACAAAGTAGTTATTGATCTTAAAATTACTTGCTATCAGGAGCCTCAGAACTGGCTGTGTAGTATTGATATTTTAATCTTTATTTTCCTGATCTACCTTCAAATTCCACAGAATTGCAGGTTTGAAATTCTAAACAGCTTTTTTTTTCCTGTGTAGTGTCTCTGCAGCTACAGAATGAACATTCTGTCTTTCTATACTCCTGGCTTCCATCTGTACTGGGTATTATCTCAGTCTATAAGGGGGAAAAGGCCACTGACAAGTATTTGACTTTTCTGGGATAGAGCTACTGCAGACTTAAAAAGTGTTGAGAAGTTTTGCTGCCTGTTGTTCAAATAAGGTGTAAGTCAGTGATGTGAACATAATGTGCCGAGGAGATGTCACATGTCTGCGATTGGCTACCTCTGACTAGCCAAGCACAGCTGGAAACATGGAAAACAGATGTTGCTTTCAATCAAGCAAGGGTCAAAGCAATCTTGGGATAGAATGTCTGTATTTATAAAAAAAAAAATAAAAATCCTTGGGTAGTTTCAGTGGAACAGTAATTATTTTAGCAGCTTTACTCTCTTTTATTTAAATATGCAGAGTTATGACTGTACAGAAGAGCAACAAAAAACAGGGGGCATGCATCCAAGCAGCATGGGATGATTATTAAGAAAAGGATCCAAACAAAAGAACATCATTGGCTAAATTTAGAGTGCCACACTTGGTAACTCTGCAATACTTACCATATATACTAAACAAAGCCTTCTACTGACTATAACATAAAAACTTGAAAACACATGGCTGAAGTCTGCTTTGTAAGTCTGAAACCAGTCACTTCATGTAAGCAGATCTTTATCCTAAAAGAATTCTGTGTTCTTTATAGTTTGTTCTCTGTATATCATCCTCAAAAGATTGAATAGAATTGCTTCATGACTGGCATGTAAAGAGGAGAACTTGGAAACAATGCATTGTGCAGATTCTAGTGTGGACTGCACAGAAGCTTAGAAAGAGAACCAAGGCTTTGCTTCCTAGCTACAAATGCATAGTTGTAAATCTGGACCTGGTTCACAGAAATTAGAACTAAGTTTCTTTCCCTGAAATGGCAACAGCTTACAGAGGCTGAAATCTAGCAGTAGGATATTGCCAAGAAAGGCTTACTCAGGAAAAGCAACCAGACACCTTGTGAGCAATTTAGTAGCAAAGCTTCTGGTAGGCAAAAATTGGGTATTACCTCTACAGCTGAGAATAAGAGAATGAGGAATGAGCTGAAATGTTCACACGTGAAGTTGTTGCTTCCTGAAAGGGAAGCATCCACCCATGGGTAAGAAAGTGGCAGACCAAAATTTTCTCCTTAGAGCCTTTCTGCTAGAAATAGAAAGCTGAACTATCTTAGTAATAAATTTATTTACCATGTAGTCAAGAAGTAAATGGCTGCCTTAGTTCACTTGTTTACTTACTGTTTCCAAATCTGAAGTATGAGGTATTTGGTTGTTTCCAAATCTGAAGTATGAGGTATTTGGTTGTTCGAGTTTGTGGGTTTTTTTGTTTGGTTGGTGGGGGGTTTTTTTAGGTGTTTTTTGTTTGTTTGTTTATATTTTTTATCTTGTTCATTCTTTTTGGTTGGGGTTTAATTTGTTAGTAGGTTTCCGCAGCCAATCCAGGTAACTTGTTGCAGTGCTGCACTAGCTTCCTAAAGAAGACATTTTCACCTAAAAATATTCTCTAGCTTTCCCTAGCTTCACTGTTCTTTGCCAAGACTGAGTGTATTTATCAAAATTTTAGATAAATTCTGCCCTGAAACAGTGTAAACTGGCCTAAATTACTATGTAGCCAGAGAAAAACAGTTTTCAGGTAGTAAAAAAAACCCAACAAAAAAAAAGAATATCTAGGTTTTCAAATATAGAATACAGTGCAGCCTCAATTATCTGAATGTTAAAAGAAGCAGTGACATTGGTGTACTCAAAAAGTCGAGGGAATTTTTAGTGTAATTAATAAATGCCAGGGGACATAACCCTATTTCATATGACTGACATTATACTCTTGTATGAGAAAATAATCTTGTTTCTTCATTGTAATGCACACATGAAATTAATGACAGATAAAGAGATTCTCTGTGCAGAAGTTCATGTCTTCAAAGCATTTTGTTTTGTGAGACAAGTGAAAATTTATTAGAGAATCACGAGATTATGTTCATCAAACATACAAAATAAAAGCGTAAGGATTTGGATCTTCTAGAGACTTCGATTTTCTTTGTAATTTCTGAAGAAATTTGCACCATGAAGGGTTTTTGAGAAGGTGCCATACTGGCAGAACTAGAGAATAAAATTTCTATGTCCAAAATGGTGGTTTTCCCACACTGTGATTTAATGGGCTCTGATGGGGCTAGGTCATTTATGCAGTATCTGTTCAGTTTCCACAATTACTCAGTCCTGCTACCAGAAGGATGCCAATACATTACTTCATGCTTTTTTTTTTTTTTTAATGGATGTGTGTCTTCTAGAAGGTGGTGGGATTACTTACTCATTTCACATATATTACAATTTTAAGTCAAAGTGACTTGCACTTATTATTGACCTGCTTGGGATTCTAGCCAATAACCAAGCAACAAAAAGCTCCATATTCTACACTGATTTTTGAAGCTGCTCCACTCTAGAGGTGAAATATTTTTAAACACTCATTCAAGAAATAATTTAATTGATCTTTCAGCTTCCATTATTCCCTCTCCTCAGGAACCGGTGACCGAAATTAACTCTATTCCCACTTCAGCCACCTTCCTTTGATATTGTGTGCATAGAAACTTGTCAGCCACTGGATTAAATTAGTGAAAGTCTATCTGGTGTTACATTAGACTATCATTGTGTGAAGACAGATTTTGACATACTTTAGTCTGACTAGTCATGTACAAAAGCAAATAGCATAAAGAGCTAATAATTTCAAAAATGTGAGTGGTTAACTTGAAAGTACTGCTCTTGACCAAACTCTTGATCGGGATTTTTCACAAAAATGTTTTGTAGTTGCTACTGGTTTTGGTTATTTATACTTCAAAACCAGTGCAGGAAAATGCTTTTAACTTTATTTTTTAATTCTACAAGGCCAAAGGTGAAATATCTGAGCAGTTATAAGTTCTCTTTCAAATGAAATACATTTACAGAAAATGTTTTGAATCATAGAATAGTTTGGGTTGGAAGGGATCTTTAGAAGTCATCTAGGCCAATCCACTGCGGTCCCCTGGCAATGAGCAGGGACATCTTCAACTAGATCTGGTTGCTCAGAGCCCCATTCAACCTGACCCTGAATATCTACAACTCCTGGGCAACCTGTTCCAGTGTTTCACCACCCTCAGTGTAAAATAAATAAATAAGTTACTTATATCTAGTCTGAATCTATGCTCTTTTAGTTTAAAACCATTACCCCTCGTTCTGTCACAGCAGGCCTTACTAAGAAGTCTGTCCCCATCTTTCTTATAAACCCCCTTCAGGTACCAAAAGACCTATCAATGATGATTCCATGCTAAATAATATCTTGACAGAAGCAGGTTTAAGAGTACTAAAACCAGTGAAAGCTCTATTCTTTTTGCCTTTTTAGTTGTTCTTTGATTTCTGTTCAAAGTCAGGCTCAGAATCATTTCACATAGCTGTGATATTCATAACAATTCTCATCTATGTGGATCACCCTACAGCTGGTAAGCAGTGAACTCATGTTATAACCATTGATCAGTGAAGAACTGAACAGGGGAGGACATTAGTATTGCACAGGACTAAAATTGGGTTTGGTGGTTTCTTGGTTTTGTTTGTTTGTTTGGGGTTTTTTTTATTTTTCTTTTTTTTTTATTCTTTAATCTCTTCAGGCACTTGAAAATGACCAGACATTTTGTCTTCCTCTGTCTGTCAGTTCAGTGAATTCCTCTGGTTTCCAACAGCTCAGCTGAGTTAGTGCAATTGTGACTTGTATCATCAGCCAAAAAAATTCAAGGACTGATCAGCTTGCATGATCATCAGCATGGCAAAATATAATATGGTAGAATAAGTCAAGAATTATACGAGGAATAATTTAATCTTTAGACTGACTGGTTAAGAGATATGTGAATTGGGATTTGCAAGGGATAGGAAAGAACCCTGACAAACCTGTTTCTGACTACTATATAATGAAACTCTCACATAATGATGTTTGCAAGCCTAAAATGCTGGCTGCAATCTGTGTGCAGTCCTTAGTTGTGAATATGAGTCTTCCACACTTACCACACTGATACAGCTGCCTTCAGTTAAAATTTGTAAGAGAGGAGAATAAAAATATTCATCTGTCCAAACAAGATGCCAGGTCACTTTGGTGGCTGGGTACTAACTAATGCTTAGATATACAGAGATACTCACAGCCTTCCTATGATAAATAACAGGAAATATCTGAGTCCCTTATGCCAGTTTGATCAGTTTACTTATGTAATGTTGCTTTATTAATTTAATGTCCTGTCCTGATAATTTTTGTTGGAATATTCCTTGTTTAGTTCGTATCACAGTACCATTTGATGTGTGCGGACCTGCTTGCCTCTTTCTCCGGAAGCGTTTGAGCACTGCTTCCACAGCTACAAGCAATGTCCCTCATCTCAAAAGGCAAGTTGGCAGTGGAAATTGCCAATACTAATTATCAATTCCAACAGCAAACATTGTGGGGGGTTTCTGTGTAGCTGTGTTACATATATTGCAAATAGCAAACCATGTTTATAGTATGTTTAGTAACTATGGCAACCACAAACAGTCGAGTTTTATAACATAGGATGGACTCCTTTGCAGATTAATTGCTATGCCTTTTTATCAGACACCATGGAGTTAATAATCTAGATACTTCTATGCACAGAATACCTTCAGAAATACCCCTAAGAAATGGCTTGGAAAAAACATGCACTGTAGGGATTCTTTAGGCGCTGTGCCTCACTGATGTCCATATTGAAGTTGCTCAGCTGGTAAATAAAACTCTAACAGTCAGCCATTCTGTCTGAGCTCTGCCCATCAAATTATACACTTTGTTACACATCATACGCATCATTAACATTAACAAAAATTAAGAACTACAAAACGGTACAAGGCTGGAGAGATTGTGAGAGGGCTTACACCCTATTGATATCCATGAGCATCCAGTGTCTTAAGGCTATTTCCTTGAGTGCAGTAGTTTAATGGTTGGCTTTGCTACCCTTTAGAACAAGTATTTTCAGCTCTGTCTCGGGTTCCTAATCCAAAGGTAGCCCTAATCAAAGAAATTAAAACTATTCTAATAGTGATTTTGAGGTGTGTAATTAATTATTGTTGTCTACGTACAGTCATAAACACCTGGTTTTAAATAGGCAGGTACTACCTATGTTTGATCTATCTAATCAAGATAGTTCTGTTATGCCTGATACTGGTCTTTGAGTTTCTTGAATACCTTTTTTATTACGAGCCATATGCTCTTGGTGTTAGTGTGTATTTTGCAAAAGCTTGCATTTACATAATTGGTGGTATTCAAGGATACCAAAGGTTGTTCACTACTCTTGATAAATCATTAACAGTAATAAATCTTATAGCTGCTTGGGGATTACTTTTTCCAAAATATCCCAATCCATTAATAAGATCTGAATAGATTGTTGTTCCTACAGGATCCCACTATCATTTTCCTCCAGCATCCACTGGAAGAGCAGAATCACAGTCATTGTAATAGAAAAAAAGGCCCAAAATAAACATTTTTGAAGGGAGATAATTTAGGCTGCATAACTCTTGGCACCAAGACAAGGCCATGGTAATAAGGGTGCTTAACATTTGTAATGAAAAGACAAAAATCCTAAATAATTTTAAAAACCACATTTGACATTAGTGTCTTGTACATGGTTTCAAATTATAACACTTCTAAAGGTCCTGTTCTTAATAAGATTTCTCATTGCAGTTTAGTTTGCAAAACCGTGTATTTCAGTAAAACAATTAAATAGACAAATGAAACAGTCTTATCAGCTTATTAGAAGAATTAACAAATTTTGAGTCACAAGCCTATAATAAAATACATCAGATCAATAATGTTAGACCTGCAGTTGTTCTGTGTTCTTAGCTAAGCAGTATTCTATTACAGTTATTGATCTACTGACAAGTAGGTAAGCATATCATGGGTTGTTTTGTTGGGTTTTTTTTTTCATTCTTTTCATAAGTCTACACTTAAAATATGAAGGATCTCCCATTTGTACATATTAAGATCACACATGCTGTTAAATAATGATGGATGATAAACATAAAATAGAACAGCTGGTTCTGAAGATTGGCAGCTATTTTTTTCCTCAAACAATAAAATCCCTGATCACAGCATTGAGAAAGGTGAAGAGCCAGAATTCTAGGAGATGACCTCCTGACTAAGATACTGACAATGGGCTCTGCCTACAAACAGCCGCAGAGGAGGAAATTTTGTTTCAATATTATTTATTATTAATATGGCAAAAACTGTTTATTAAAAAAGGAGGAAAAAAAAGAAACCAAAATCCCAACCACAAAACAAACCACTCCAATCCTGTTCCCCTCCACTGTAAATACATGTAAAAATACATGTAAATACACTGTAAAAACCATGGCTTTCATTCAGGCTTCAGGTGTCCATGATCAAAAATGAAAGGCAAAGCATCACTATCCAGAAGACAGCTCTTCCTTGTGCCTTATTTGATGTAAAAATTAGCAGTGTTCATATGTTGTTCATATGCTCAGTATTGCCTCAAACCAAATATCTGGCTTGTACTTAAACCTCACTGGCTTTCTAGTGAAAGGTCTGATCTAACAGGAGGTTCTGAGCATAGCAGAGCTGCTGATAGAAACATACATCTCACCCAAAGCAGTTATAACCACTTTCTTTAAACTGAAGAGAAAAGCAGTATCCTTCTTTTAGGCATCATCTCCTAGCTAAAATTGGTTGGCTGAGAAGCTTGAACAGTAGAGTTCACTGTTGCCCTCAGGCTGGAGACATTTAAATTTGAACTGTTATCTCCCTGGGGAGAGCCTTGACTTAGAGTTAACAGCTATTTGGGGCCAAGTAGGGCATTCTTTTAAGGTACTTCTGGCATCTAAACCAGCTCTGCTTCTATCTTGTTGAATCTAGGTCACTATGCAACAAGCAATGCAATATTTAAAAGGGGAACAACCAGCAGAGACGTCATTGAGTTTAAAGTGCCCAAGTGAAAGCAGCAACTTGTTGATGGCAATCCCTGGCAGCAAGACTAATTTCTGCATTTTACATTACACAGTTATTGAAGAAAAATGGGAAATAATCCTGAAATCACGGTCTGGAATCCAGAGGTACGCCTGTGCTCAGCATTTACCAGCATCAGCCTGGGGATATTTAGATGCTTTACCAAATGTGTGGAAAGCCTAGAAGCCTCATGGTTTTGAATTTCACTTTGAGGCCAACTTCCTTAAGTACAGACTTTTCAGTGTCTGAATTGTAGGCAGTGAAGTCCTTTATTGGACCTGGCCCCATACCTCTTCACGAGATGGTCCTGGGTTTTGTTCCCAGGAGAAACCAGGTGTGCTTACATATGTGTATTAAATTTAGAGTCAAACAGGTTGTGGAAGAACATATTCCCCATATATGCTATTTCCTTTACAGAAACTGCCCCCCACTATTAGTTGTCATCCTTAAAAACTGTGGATGAGTAAATGTACTGATGAAATATTATTCTTACAGTTATTTACCACTGACATTGTTATGTATATTTATAGATATCAGAATAAGCATTAAAATAGCAATTACTAAAATTATTTAAAATGAGATTCTGTCCACAGTAAGAAATACATCCTGCAGATCTGAGGGGTGCTGGACTAGAATCTGTAGACACAGTTCTCTCCTTAATTTATTCCAGCATTGAGAACTGTATATGAGATACTTGAGGGATTATAAAGAACAAAGAAAGATAGGGATGCAGAATACTGGCTAGAAAAAGTCCTAAATTTCCAAAGCTGCTCTATTAAGCCATCTATTCTGATGAAATGATGAAAAGCCATAAACATGAGAGGGTGAGACTTGAGTGGTGTAAATCACTGCATCTTCATTTTTCCCCCAGCTGAGGATCTCTTCCGTGTGCTTTGTTATTGTTCAGCCATAAAATTTTGACTAACTCACAGTTTACAGCACAGCATCAGCCGAATGGTGTCAGACTAAACATCCCAACCCTCTGCCTGGTCATTCACATTGGCCAGTGGAGGGTGCCTGAGGGAAGATGCAGGAACAGGGCACAGATTGGCATTTGCCAGCAGTAGTCTACCAGACATTAATAGTTTGCAGTTCAGAGACTTTCTGATAATAGTTAGGGTTTTTGTTGTTGTTCTGGTTGGGGCGTTTTTCTATCCACTCTCATATGGTACACCTTTCTGAAAGCATTAAAATGATACCAGCTGCTAGCATACTCAGATAGCTTAAACCTACCTAGGTCAAGGTTAGTATTAGGCCTCTGTAAAGGCATAGTCCAGAGGACCTTTTTATGGCACAGAGCAATGGCCTGTGCAACACCAGGTGATAAATAGGACAGCTTAAAGCAGAATTTAGACTGTCTGATTAAGCTGTACCAGCTTATGAGACCTGCTTGATAATAATGATTGATACCTATGGTTCAGAGAACAGTTGAAACATGGAAGTAAACCCAGTGCGATTATCTCAGTGGTAGTCCATGTCCATGCCTGCGTGTTTCTTAAAAGATTCTGTGGGAAGCATTGCTGAAGTGCCGGAGGTTTAAGTACAGTGTTCCTAGGCACATGACAGACAGTAGGAGATCAATGGGAGTCTAGCAACATGAGTCCTTGTTCTCACTTTGGGATTACAAACCTTGTGATACTGAAACCTTTTGACTGACCCAGACTCCAGCAAAGTTTGCCTTTTAAGATGCTGGAACATATGCAATTTGCGTGCCACATACCTTTTCCCTCTTCTTTTTCTCAAATATAACATCTGTAGTTATGGGCCTGTGGACGGGAAGGAGGGATTCATTCTGTGTAATCAGTACAAAACTTCCACTGAGCACTATAAAGCTGTAATCTTAATTTATACCTTTAGCAGAAGAAACTATAATTGCTAAAAATCTGGGTGACTCAGGCTTTATACTTCTTATTCTTTAGGCCCTGTGAATATTCCCACTTACTATATTTCTTCTAGTACCAGGCATTTGAATAGTTTCTAATAAAGGGTCACATAATGTTATTCTGCATATAAAACATTCCCATAACAGTGTTGATCCTTTTGCCTTTCATGCCTTTTCAACATGTCAGAATTGGCATCTGCCATGGGCACTTCACTTAACCTAATTCATATAAGTAGTTTCAATGTAGTCAGTAGACATACTGTTATCTGCTAGATTAGGGATTTAAAGATCCGGACTTGACCTTTCTGAGCTCAAACCTGTAGAATAACCTGTGAAGAAAAGCTCTTCCCTTTATGTTCATTGAAGATTAAGTAGATGGTTGCTTAGCATCAAATCTGAAGGAAAAGGAGCTTTAGTTTTAGGCACTGTAATTACTTACCTATGGACTTTTACTTGCTGTGACAGAGAGCTAAAGAATGTTAAAACACAGCAGGAAGAAATTCCCCTGCCAAACATCACAGTAGTGGAAGACACCTGGAGACTGCTTTGTCTGTGCTTCATCCCGCTCCAGGGTGTTGTAGCAGCCCAGGGAGCACATGACATAGAATCATAGAATGGCTACAGTTGGAAAGGACCTTAAAGATCATCCAGTTCCAACCCCCTGCCGTGGGCCACCTCACACTAAACCAGGTTGCTCAAAGCCCTGTCCAACCTGGCCTTTTTTTAGATAGATTAATAGGATTAGTTAGTACTTATAGTTAATCACTTGTGTCTGGCTGTTTCAATATTGCAAGCATATGTGGAACTCCTAGGTTTTGAGGTAGAGGTAATCCTTGGTACTGGACTGTAGAGGGAATTCTATTTGTTAGTTTTAGCATCATGACAGATCTCTGAAAACATGACATTCCTATTAAGTAGGAACTCAATCGAAGTACATTTTTTTCCCCTGTCTCTAAGTAATGTATTATAAAGTCGAATATAGCCTAAGCATGACAGTGTAACTCTCAGGCATCCTCCACTCCTACCTATCCCTTTGGTTTTCCTCATATCTACTCTTGTGTTTCTCCTCACATATGTACTCTAATAGCCAGTCTTGGCATAAGCTGCTCACTTGAAGCTACTGCAACACCTAGGGAATTACTCACAAATTACAGACTTGCTCACATAGGAAATACTTAATCACATAAGAAGGATTTTCAGTGTTGGATTTTAACAATCTCAAGAAATAGGTATATGAAACATTAGATCACAAGCCATGTAATTCCATTAATGGAATAAAATTTTTACTTTCTTGTACTATTGAGGGATGAGAAATTACCCTTTGTCATTCTGTTCAGAAAATGCCCCAAAGTCTCTAGCTATATCATACATTGTTTTTACTAGATAAATTGCATCTAGGTGCACCTTTACTAGTAACGTTTTTAAAATGACCCAGTCCCCTTTTATTTGACTAAATACTTGTGGCTGCTATGTAAGTCAAGCTTGCTACAGTGCAGATTTGTTCAAACATACCTTAGGAATTTCAGGTGAGCTCTCTGTTTCTCTCCACTTCTCCCAGCAGCACAGAGTAAAAATCACGGTCTGAAACTGTGCCTAAGGATTGTGGGAATCACAGTGAAAGAATGTGTTGAATATATATAGATTGGGGGTTAAGGGGGGGGGGGGGGGAGGGGGAGAGAGATTAATAATAAAAAACCCAAAACTAAATAAATAAAAATCTTTAGTTACTATGCTGACTTTTGAGATATGAGGATCCCTTGGGGAATAAGTGGGAAATAGAAGGGTTAAGCATGGAAAAAGAAATAGATGCTGCAGTCTTTATTTTCTGCATGACTCCAGAGGTACTGCAGCCAGCTGTTGCAGATTGAATCAGACTTGCAATTTGCCTCTTGGGTCTGGCAAGGAATTAAGCAGCAGTAACCAGTCTCCTATGGGGTATCCAGTCTCAATGGCTAGCATAGGTACAATATGAAGGCCAGATCCTCAAAGATGTGTAAGTGCTGTGTGAAATGGATTGTGAAATACCTTTATTTTGAGGTCCATACTATGTACTTTTCAATTTGGGCTTTTTGTGGTTTTTTTTTAAGACAGCATATACAATATTGACTAGAAGTTCACTATTCCAACACTGGTGGAGGGTGATCTTAGAGCCTGATGCAAATAAAAATATTTTCTGAATAAAATCTAAACATGCTGACAATGTCTTCTGCAGGGGCCTACTTAAGCCTTTTTGTTTTGTCTTCTCTGGCAATGTCTGAGCTAGGGCTCTTGTGAGACGAGAATACTAATGTATACCTCAGTGTGCTGGATCTTGGTACTAGTTTCTTCCCCCAAGTTACTCGATTTCTGTCATTTGGGGAAAGAGCTTTAGCATGGCTCTTTTGAAAGTATAGTGCCCATTCAGAGAAAAATTACTAGAAGAGAGATCATCAACAGTCTTGTTATTTCTCAGGGCTGCATTGAAACAGGGCTGTTTAAACTCTCCGGTGATGTGCAGCAGCAGAAGTTGAGAAGCTCTGGAGAACTCAGAAAAAAAATTTCATTATAACCATAAGTGATAAATTACAGTAACACGCAGGAACACAACCGCTTTGGGTTTAACTTTCAATAATACAAATATTATACAATATAGATAGTATGAAATATTATATCCTGCTTATAACCATGAGGTCCATATATATAACTAGCAGCATTCTTCTGCAATAATTACTTCTTGCAAAGTGCAGTTTGTTGGTTTAGGTTTTGGTATTTGTAAAAATATATGTACTTAAGTACATATAAATGCTGCCTTAAGCTCTGAGTGGGAGAATTTGTAGCTTGCAATATACCTAGTACAGGATGTGTTATGGCTGTCACTTTATGGGTTATGATTTTTTCAGTTGACTCTGACAGCTCTTTATATATAAGCACCTGCTCCTCACTTCTACCAGGAGCAGATTCTCATACAGGTTTGATTTTTCAGCTTGTGAGGTATATTTTCCCCTAGTACATCAGGAGCGGGCATGCTGAAAATTGGCTTCATCCATGAATACAACCATAGAAATAGTTGGCTTCATCCATGGCACTTATCACTTCAAACTCCTTGAAAAATCTCACTTCCCAGGAGTTTGAAAACCAAAGGTCTGCCATTCCCCTAATGTGCTCTGCATTTAACTGCAAGAAATCCATATGCTTTCACAAATTTTGTCTATATTTCAACAGTAGCTTAAAGAAAAGTGAGGCTGGTGTTTTTTTGTGCGTGATTTGGTGGTTTTGGTGGTATATTTCTGAGTTTTTCTGGTTGGTTTTTTTTTCTTCTTTAAAGATGGGACCAGAAAAGACAGTAGAAACACAATTTTACAGTTTTTATTTGATCAAATCTCACAAACAGTGCATTTTTACTATCATCCCTCAAACTAGTTTCACTCCACATGACTTAGCAGAAAGCATATTTCAAGGAGAATATCGTCACTAGACACTAAATATCAAAATGAATACCATTTTTGTCTGAATAATTTAACCCTGTAAATGTTCCTTTCTCGCACCTTTTTATGAACAGTCTTCCAGGCTTCTGTGTGATCACAGGGGATGGGAAGAAAATGGTGAGGAACAGTAGTTTGCAGTTGACATCTATGTTTCCTAAGTATTTTTCTATTATTCTTTTTTTTTCCTTAAATGGTACATCTCGTAAATACTAAACAGGACTGAGCAATTCTTAAGGCTTGCCTCAGAGCAAGAAATAGGTATATATTTCATCATGTATATATGCCATGTATATATGTATATATATGTATGCCATTGGCTGAGGGAAAGGACTGCTGAACATCCTACAGCAATGGGTTTAACACAAGATTTGGGGTAGATGTGTTAGTTTAATCACCTGCGAAATAGGTGTACGGAGAACATGAATATTTCATTATCTATGGTGACTAAAAGTTTAGATTCAGATTTTTATAGTCTTAACTTATTGTCTGAGTGAATTCTTATTCTGCTGTAGCTACTTGCTAGTTGTTCATTAAGTAAAATGACCAGCATGAAATATTTTGTACAAAATAAGTGCTTGGTGCAAATATTCAGCTTATAAACCTCTCCCATATTCAGAAAACAACTCTTACTCTTTAGACCAATTGAGAAAGTAGTCTAATTCAGGTGACTTAACATACACCGACTTTGTTTTAGCATCAAATATATCAATTATTTAAAGAGTATTTATTTTCTTTTGTGGTGAATATTGAGCCTGTTATAAAACCAAAGCTAATCTTTACACAGTTTTCCCTTCTTACCACATAACAGAAAAATGTTTCCTGCAAGTAGCGTGTTGTACTAGAGCATCTGCCTCTTGTATGAATAAACTGCCAGATAGCTTTAACAAGCAATCAATTTATGCCATTGACAGGTTTACTACTTTATCAGTTATTTGCTCAAGGACAATTTTATTATATGCAAATCATTGACATAAATTGCGGCAGAATGGATTTATTAAAGGGTCTAGATTTATCTTTCACCATTTGGTATGTCATTTTTATAATGTAATGTATTTACTTCTGGAATATTAATTTGAGAGTTCTGTTGTAACTACAGGATTTGGCAGGGTTGGAATAATGCTGATTTGTTGTTTTTTAGCATGCTGAACCTTCTAGCTGGTCTGAGTTCAGAATTCATGAAGCAACTAGAGAGTTTTGACTTGAGATAAGGGAGTTTAAAAACTTGTACTTCTGTTTAACTGGACTTGACCTTTCAAAGTGCAAGACAGAAAAAAATCAGATCCTTACACATAGAATCGTAGAGTGGTTTAGGTTGGAAGGGACCTTAAAGATCATCCAGTTCCAGCCCCTTGCCATGGGCAAGGGCACCTTCCACTAGAGCAGGTTGCTCAAAGCCCCACCCCACCTGGCCTTGAACACTTCCAGGGATGGGACATCCACAGCTTCTTTGGGCAGCCTGTTCCGAAGTTGCACCACTCTACAGTAAAGAACTTCTTCCTTATATCTAGTCTAAATCTCTGTTCTTTCACTTCTGTCGCCTGGTCTATAGAAACCTGCTCTGTCTCATTCACTGGGTAACCATTTTGTAGATGGTAGTAAAGAAATCACAACCAACATTTCTGATTTCTATTAAAGAAAAATAAATAAAGGGACACCCCTCCACCCCCCAAAACTTAAGAATTATTGGAATAAAGATTTATGTTGGTGGTTGGGGAAGATTTTGAGTTTTGGGGGCATTTTGGTTGTGATCTTGGGGTTTGTTTAGTTTTTTGGTTGTTGTGGGGTTTTTTGGTGTATGTTTAGTAGTTTCGTGTTGTGGGGTTTTTTGGTTTTTGTTGTTTTTTTTTTTTTGTTGGTCATTTGTATTTTTTTTCTTTTTTTTTGTGGTTTTTGGGGGGGTTCTTGTGCTTTTTTGTTTTTTTTTTTTTTGCTTTTGGTTGGTTGGCTTTTTTGGTTTTTTTTTTTGCTTATCTCATGTGCTGGCTTTGTTCTTGTCTAGTTTGTGTACACTTTACGTACACCTTCATGCTGTTGAAAAAATGCTTTCACAGATACCCATAGAAAATGCCTTCATGTTGGCTGCCTCGGTGCTGGTGTGAGGAACTGTACAGTTTTGTGTGATTGAGAGTGAATGGGTCTGTGTCCTGTGCATCTGTATAGAATAAGACAAAATAAGTGTCATTTTTGAGGGTAGCCTTAAAAAAGGTGTGTGATCCAGTGGTCCTCCAACAGTGCAGGGAAAACTGTTGACACACTAACAGTGAATATAGTGTATTTTCCTCCTTTTATTATTTTTTAAATTTAATTAAAATTTTTTTGAAAAGGAAAATTTTGCTTTAGCTGTATCAGGAATAATGGGATTCCTAAAATCTTAAGATTTTGAGGTGAGAGAAGTATGACTTTTTTCTAGATCTAGTTAGGACTAAGGGAAGTGTAAAGCTTGAGAAACCTGTGCTCAAATCATTGTTCTGCCACAGAACTGAGCATGTAACTTGCTATATCTGTGCTTCAGCCCCCATCAATAAATTTGCAGTAAAAGCAAGGTTTTGGAGGGCTGAACACACTCAAAGCTGTTGGATGATCAGATTTCATGTTGTTTGAGGCATAAAATTGTTGTAAGTTTATGAGACCTACAGAACATTATGAATCCAGTTTATCTGAACTTGGAGTTAAAGAGTCATAAGTTATAGAGCACTAAATGACTCATACTTTCTTTCTAAGAAACTTCTCCCTCATTTTTTCTACTCATGCTTAGTTAGTAGGGCGTTCAGTCATCTTGGAGAAGATATTCCCTTCTTCTCATCTGAAGTAACCAAGGTTTGCTGACTTCTCTGTAAGTTAGAAGACACTCAATACTGTGCGCTGATGAGGCACAGGTTGAAAAAATATTGAGTCCCTTGGAGCAAGCCAAGTACTTAGGACGATTATTTGATATGTAGCAAAGGGGAGAAATTAAAAAATTCACTGAAGTTTTGTGATTAGGGAAAGCTGGGGAGCAAAAGGGAGAACAACTTTGAAAATATTAATGTCAGACTAGCTTTATGGGTTTTTATTTGTAGGTTGTACCAAAATATTTCTATTCAAAAATTACCCATAGTACTGTTTCTAAACTTTAGTAAATACTCTAGACTTTTAAAACCTTATTTAGAGCAGCCTATTTCAAGTTTTGTCTCAAGGTTTGGGGTACAAGACTACTAGTATTTTATATTGTGATTCCAGCCCAAACATCTTGGCAGTATGTCTTGTGTCCAAGTTGCTTCATTCATTTTGGAGGTGTCAAAGTAATGTTTTAAGGAGTCTTGGAAGATTTTAATGGATACTTTTTTTCCCTGATGGATTAATTTGTAAATCACAGATCCAGAATGTAAATGGATTGTGCTGTTTTCTCAGTCGTCATTCATGACTACTTATGGAATCAAAGCAGTCTACTCAAACCACATCCATGGGGAGAAAACAGGTATCGGGTATCTTTCTTGCCATGACCTGACCTTGCCTTTCTTACCTAATAATTGTGCTTCATAATGCTAGAGTTCTTTAAATGTATGGACCTCAGAAGGTTCATCTAGGTGTGGAAGATCTCCATAGGTTTTAATGGATTTGAACTGCACTTCTTGGGGGCTTGTCTTTCCATCTTAATAAAATCATTTCATGCATTTGATATTCTGTTTTTAAACTGAGATATAAATAGAAAATATGAAATAGAAGACAGGTATGTACTATACTGAATGTGTTCAGAACTCTTTCAAAACTGAAAGTTTGAAAGACCTAGTGAATTCTCAGTGTAGTCCTACCCACTAGAGGTTTGCTGTTTCTACCTAAAGGGTTTGTTACCATAGATCCTGAACTGGTCAGTTACACTGGCACTCTGCTGAATAGTTACAGTTACTGTCATCAATTAATGCTCTATTTAGTAGAAATAAAAACATATAATGGAAATCAATTAAATATATGATAACATTAAGTGACATGTAATTTACAGATTTGGTATGCTGTTCAAGAATGGAACTGGATAGATTAGAGAAACACAAGATAGTTCATGGAGCATATCGTATGCCATACTGTAAATAATCTCATATTCCTCTTAGAAACAGAAAAATAATCTCTGTGGAAGAACACACTATTGACATAAATGTTCTGTTTCAATTGTAGCTTTTAAAATGGGGGGATCATATCAGCCATGTGATATTAGGGACCTGGATTCATCCCTGGCCAAGAAAAGAGCTTTCCTGTACTACTCATGTTTGAGGTTTAGCTTACAGTAACTCTTGTAAGGGTTGAGATTTTTTTCATGCTTGTCCTGACTGAGGATAGTGTTGACTAGGTCAGCTAAGGCACTTCATGCACTACTTTTTTCCTCTTTGACTGCCAAAGACAGTGTTCAGGATGCTTGCTTCGAGTATTCCCCTTGTACCCAGAAATTAAATCAAATAATTTTTATGTGCATCCAACACAACATTCCTGTAAACACGAAAGATGAACTTGAAGCTTAGCATATGATTTGTAGGTTGATGTTGGTAAAGGGTTGTATGAAAGTATAGAAAGACAGGTTCTAAAGGTTCTAAATTCTACCAGTAAGATCTTCATTCCATTCCAAAGACATAGAAATTTTACGTTTGCACATGTGTGTTTTTAAAGTGTCAGTGAGGTCCTTCTAAAGAGTAAATATCTGACATACCTATTTTTTAAATAGGGGTTTTTTTTAGAAAGATGATACTCCTAAAGTGCTATGCAAACTGTATCCTGTATTAACACAAAAGGGAAAATACAAGAGGCTCATGCCTTTCATCTTAATATTAGTGCTGTGTTGTTGATCAATATGTAATAAACCTCAGTTGGAGTGTTCATTGAAATACTTTTTCCATGCTATATCTTGCTGTGCAAGTTGTTTTGCCACTGAGCATACAGTGAGATTTATGCTCTATCAGGCTTCTCAACTTCATGTTTGAAACTGATTTTGTTATGTAAGTGTACAATTACCTATGAATAAAAAATATATATTGTATATATGTACATAGTATATGCAGAGTTATATTTTAAAAGTTTATATGTAAATATATATGATTATTTATGCTTTTCTAACACTTATATAACTGCATGCAAAGTCATCTGGTTTTCAAGGAGAAAGGTCATCTTACCTTAACTTCCGTTTTCCAAAACTTCATGATTCCCAACTCAATACAATCAATCAGTAATATTAAAACTTTAAGTAGTGTCTGATTGTCTTTTTCTCATATTAATTCTGTGTCAATTAACAGATTTGAATTCTTTTAAAATAAACCGTACAGTTCTGTGAGTGATAGCTTCCGGCTGGTGGTTTATAACAGAATGGCACATTTTCAGAAAATTCTTTCTGATAATATACTACCACTTCTTAATGACAACAGGAAGCCATCAATCAGATGAAAGTTCTCTACATTTCACTTAAAAAAAAAAAAAATCCAATTTTTAATAGAGAAAAAGAAGTAGGGCCAAGAAGGGAGAAGACAGATGGCAAGTTGTTGGAGCCATCCTGTCTAACATCTCTTTAAAGTGTTATTTTTCAAACCATAAAGGGGGAGATTACAAACCGTGTTCGTTCCCAGTCAGAGTTTCTTGATGACCTCACATTTCCTGTACAAAACAAATAAACAAATCAAACCCAATTATGCAATAATCTCTCTTCTGCCTTCTTTCCTTACCTTTCCTCTTGGTCTGTAAGATAGCAGTTAATGCCTCTGAAGCACAGTAATTTAGTATTCTCCTCAATGTGGAGATGGTATAAATTTCTAATTCTAGATTATTTGTTAAGTGTACATGTATATATATTTATATGACAATCACTTTCAAGTAATTATCTTCACTTTTGATCTAGTTTTCCTGTAGCTCTTAATACACAGTGTCATTTTCCTTTTTTGTTCAGTACATTTTATATAGAAGGCCCTGAAGCACTATAAAATAACCTATGTTGAAATTGGAGGGAGAAGACGACAGGCAGGCTTCCTCCCTTAAACATTTCTAGATAAAGGATTCTTACAAGCAAAGTAGAATGATACAAGCTTAGGTATAGCAGGAGATTGAAAGTGAGGAAATGTAAATCTGGCATCAGCACTGGGCTGGAAGGAAAATCAATTAACCTGTACATGTTAAACAGTGGTAAAAGGATTCAAGGGTATTCAGGTTCAAAGTTGCTTATCTTATTCTCACTATTGAGTACTTCTAGTGGGTGTCAATAGCACAAAATGTGAAAAGTTGGAAGCACAGGAAACAAAAAAGGAAATGTATATATAATAAAAGTTGTTATCTAGTAAAGTAAACAGAATAAACTATATTGACAGTTATTTAATGACAGACTATTTCCATCCTGGACTCTTTTGAAGTGCTCTCCTTGCAAACTTTGTGCTAAGCTTTTTCTTACGAACTCTTTCAAAAGGTTAATAAATTAAGAGATGTTTTCATAAATGGTCAATTTGAAAAGATTGCTTAGTTGTAGTCAATAGACTTCCTACAGCACTGAACTTTCTAATATATTCTAGCTGTGTATTTACATCCATTGTTCGTGCTGCTTACTTTTCTCCTATGCTTCTTTGAATTCTAAAACCATCTTTTAAAACAGAATCTCAATAGAAAGTTGTAATGGTTTTACCCCGGGTGGCAACTAAGCACCATGTAGCAACTCACTCTTCTCCACCTTTCCTACCTCAGTGGGGTGGGGAGGAGAATTGAGCAAAAGGTAAAACCCTTGTATTGAGGTAAGAATAGTTTAACAATTAAAATAAGGTATAATACAGTACTGATACTCATAATAATAAAGAAAAGGGAAATAATGGAGAGATAAAACAAAACAGAAAAATGACAAAAAAAAGCAAGCAACCAACCAACCACAAAACACACAAACAAACAAACAAAACCCCCACAAACACAGGTGATGCACAAGACAGTTGCTCACCACCCATTGACAGATACTCAGCCTGACCTGAGCAGAGATTGGCCCCTCTCAGCCAACTCTTCCCAGTTTATATACTGGACATGATGTGCTGTGTTATGGAATATCCCTTTGGCTAGTTCAGGTCAGGTGTACCGTCTCTTCCTCTTGGCTTCTTGTGCCCCTCCTCACTGACAGAGCATGAGAGACTGAAAAGTCCTTGATTAGGATAAGTGCTACTTAGCAACAATTAAAACATTAGTGTGTTATCAGCATTGTTCTCAGACGAAATCCACTGTACCAGCTATGAGGAAGAAAATTAACTGTATCTCAGCCAAAACCAGGACAATAGTGGAACTGGCTGAGAAAAACAAATCTGTGACACACCTTGAAATTGTAAAGACTGTAAAGGAGCTAGAGAAGGAAGTACGATCTAACCTGTTAACAGCATTTTATCTTCAGATTCACTGCTAAACCACGATTGTTCAAGGCAATGGCAAAATACAGTAAGGAATGTATGCATTTTCTGGGTTCTCCTAGGGATTCCGTATTTCTATTTAATGTCTCATGAGTCAAACCTAGAATTGTGTAAGTCAAGCTTGAATGAGTAAGGCAGAAAAGCATGGGTAATAAAGTGCTGGATTAACACAATGATAAAACAAGGCATAACTGAGCCATTAAATTTTGACAATTTTCAACTTCTGCATTCATTTAAGGTGACTTGAGATTTATACAGATCTGACCAATGCAGATCTGGTTGTATTGCATAATCAAAAACAGTGTGTTTTGATGTCCTGGATTATTTCTAAAACTGTATTTTAGTATAGAGTTCTCAACCCAGCCTTGCTTGGGTCAGTATTTCGTGTTATGTCCAAAAAAAGGTTCCAGTTCTGCCCTGAGTTGTTATTCTCATAGACCTATGCAGACCCTTTGAAATAAAGTCTGTGTTTCATAGACTGTGTTAACAACACTTTCATGCACTAGATTAAAACGTATTTTCAGGATTTGTCCATCATACTTGTTACAAGAAAAAATATATTTTATATAGCATAAACCCAGTTTATATTAAAAATAAGAGGGTATAAGAGCAAGATATTAGAACGCATTTGAGCTTTTTATCTTAGTGGCCTATTTTCCACAGGTGTCAACTCTTCTGCTAGTGAATGATACATTCTTCATGGGTTTTGTGCCTTTGTTTGGAATGATTCCTTTGAGAGATCTCAACATACTGATAGTAAAAGGACTTGAGCAAAACTGTAGATCTGATAGCAGTTGAACTGTAAGAGAGCTTGGAAGAGTAAGTGATATCTGATATTTTCCTAGTAATTTCTGATAAATTTCATCAGGTTGATCTCAGATCAACTGTAGGTAAAACTATTTCGTGCTCTCTGTGAGTAAATAAATTCCTTTTAAAAGCAGATAAAAAAAAAATACAGTGTATTAAGAATGCTGAAAATGCAACGATCTTCTAACTGTATCAGACAGAAGGACTTTAAATAACGCAATTTAAGTTAGGAAAGTTCATAATCCAGGCTAACAATTGTGTTATATTGATCAGGTATTTAAAATCTAAGCAGCATTATTTTCTAGTACCCACCTCCACCACTCCACTAAAATTTTAGTTAGTTATATACCAGGTCAATATTACTCCAGTCCAGAATTTAGCCTTTTAATCACTCAGAAATAAGCAAGAATCAAACAGCAAAACTAGTTTCCCAAATACAGTGCAGTTAGTATACTAAGAAACTTGAGACAGAGTAGTTATATTTTTACAAAAGAACCTTTGCCACGTGCATAAATTCAGTGCAGTTAAAGTTGTGCAAGAGGCTTAAAGACACAACAATGCCACTGGAATTAAATTCACCAATTGTTACTTTTAATTATGTTTGCATGCATAATTTATAAATATGCTTAGAATAGAATAGTTAGGGTTGGAAAGGACCTCAAAATCATCTAGTTCCAACCCCCCTGCCACAGGCAGGGACACCTCACACTAAACCATCCCACACAAGGCTTCATCCAACCTGGCCTTGAACACTGCCAGGGATGGAGCACTCACAACCTCCCTGGGCAGCCCATTCCAGTGCCTCACCACCCTAACAGGAAAGAATTTCCTCCTTAAACAGGGGAAGTTTAGATTGGATATAAGTTTGAACCCGTTACCCCTTGTCCTGTCACTACAGTCCCTGACGAAGAGAACCCTCCCCAGCATCCCTATAGGCCCCCTTCAGGTACTGGAAGGCTGCTCTGAGGTCTCCACGCAGCCTTCTCTTCACCAGGCTGAACAGCCCCAACTTCCTCAACCTATCTTCATACGAGAGGTGCTCCAGTCCCCTGATCATCCCTGTGGCCCTCCTTTGGACTTGTTCCAGCAGTTCCATGTCCTTTTTATGTTGAGGACACCAGAACTGCACACAATACTCCAGGTGAGGTCTCACAAGAGCAGAGTAGAGGGGCAGGATCACCTCCTTCGACCTGCTGGTCACACTCCTTTTGATGCAGCCCAGGATACTGTAGGAAAAAAAATAGGATTGAACAAAAGAACAGAATTCTTCACAAAACAGCGACATTATAATTAGGCAATATATTGAATGTGCTTATTACTAAAGTGATTTTTAGTTACAGAACTAAATAATGTCTCCTCTGGAGACAAAGTGGGGGGGGGGGGGCAGGGACAAGATGAAAAATGAACCTCTCTCACTTCACATTATCCCATGTGGTGAATGAATCTGTTCAAATAAGCTTCTCCCTTCCAATAATGTAAGAACATAATTGAGGGAAGGTCAAACAAAGGGAAGGCCAGAGCTACTCTCACCATTTTCACTGCTGCTGAGGTCCTGCTCCAAAAAGACTTGTGGCTGTAATTTATCTCTCAAGATTTTGTGGAATGGTGACCTGGTGAAGCAGAAGTGAAGAGTCTCTTCCAACTCCTCAGAACACAGGGGACAGTCTGTGTTTTATGATGACAGCCAGGCTATGCACTTCCTTAGCTGGACAGTTTTATTCCGCCTAATTTTGCTACTATGCATCTGCAGAATTTGACTGAAGGCCCACTGGGAAGATTCTTAATTCCAGAGTTCTGGGTTAGGCCTAAGAATTCATCCCATCTGTATTCTCTGTCACTGAAATCAGTGGCAGTATGTATTATGAAAGGGGGATTAAACGTGATGTTTCAGGGCTAGAAAACAGAAGGCTACTAACACTGGAGGGAAAACTATTTTGTATCTGCCTGGCTCTGGGTTACTCTTAGTATGGGACTGAACCAGCTGATGGCCTCACAGTCACCCTGGTAGCTCCTATATTTTTTCTCTCTGCAACCCCTGAAGAAGTAAATTTTCAAGTCCTGAACAGTACTCTAATGCTATTATAAAGTTAATATGGCAACTGTTGGAGGACGTAAGATTTTCATATCAGATGCAAACCTAATTATATTTAATTTTTTCTTCTAAACGTCAGGTTGACACACAAACCTGTAAGGGAGTTTCTGAAGAGGCACAAAGGACTACAGAACAAAAGACGTACTATATTGTAAAAGCTTTGATTTTAAAGTCTACAGGATTGTTTTCTATTCTAAAAAAAAGATTCTTATGCTAATAGTTATTCATGATATATCTGATGAAACACTTCAGCCACTACAGTTTTTTTCACCTCATGGTGTCTATGTACCTTCACTAGCCATTAATTATAACATTTGAGATATTTATTATTATTTATCTGTAAAATCTTGAGCAAATGGAAATGGTGCCCAAGTCTTCTGGATTTGAAAATAGAGTAAAATTATCTACCTCAGCTAGAAGTAAATCAGAGCTTTAGGAAAGTTCTAGAGGTTTTTTTAAGTTGAGATATTGCATTTACTTAGTGTATCAATGTATGATTTAATTGAAAGCCAACTCAAACCATATCTTTCTACTTCTCCCTGATCAAAAATGATCAAATTTCTCAGTCTGATAACCCTACAATTAATTTTCAACAGTGAGAAAACAATTTATTCTATCAAGATGGTACACTTCCTTAGTCACAAACTGTTTTAAGGCTTCAAACTCCAAATAGCTTTAAAGGCAAAGCATCAAAGTTTTACTTTGCAAAGCAGAAGGGAAACACACTCAAACATATCACACTAACTCAGAAATTCATCTCTAGCCAGTACTTGTCCCTAGAACACACTTGTTTCAGTAATTTTTCAGGGGGTGCACATTCCCCTGGAACACTGTAATTCAGGCCTGTATTGAAGAGGTCCTGTAATGCTGAAATGTGTACTGTTTTGTTCAATTGAGTGTTCAAAACAAAGAAATTCCTCTAACCTCAGCAGATGCTTCTGAAGGTTGTGATTAACCGATCATTTGCATATCCCTTTGCTGGACTTGTTCAGAAGTCTGACATTCAGTGTTTTGACGTTCAGTGTTGAATGGTTTCCATTCAATGTCTCACGTAATCTGGGATTGTCAGATTTGTCTCTTGCTGGAAAACTGTATCTATTTCATTATTTAATTAATAGGCCTCGCAGGATAGCCCACACTCAGTGCTGCCACCTCAGAAGCAATAGGGTGAATACCAAGCTAGGCTTTTTTAATTGCTACTCCTTTCAAGCATTGCTGGCTCATATTTTGAAACAATTATTCTTCATACAGTTTCTGCATTATCTGGGGAAAGATTGCCAATGTGGTACACCAAATCTAGTCTGAAGAGAAGTAGTAAAGCAATTCGAGAGTGCCGTAGGTATATTAGCAGGTGACCCAGTGCATTGACTTAAGGACCTCTAGGCAGTGCTTTAGTTATACTGAAGCACTGCTACTTGGATGGATCTTCAGGTAGCAGCTACTACTAACTCTGAAATGGTAATATTTAAGAGTACTGGAGTAATGAAAAAAACCAAACACTTTAACCTACTTACTTATAGAATACTTGTAGGCATCTCCAGAAACCTGTATCATTGAAAATAATAATGGAAAGATTGGAAGAAAGAAAACATCAGCTGAAAATCTTGTAAAGAGCGTGTCAGGCCACAGAGCAAGTAAGAGTAAACAGTTCTTGCTTTCTTCAGGCAGACAACCAGGAAATTTCTGGGAGGATATCTTCATACTGATCTGCTCAAATCCAACATGCTGTTAAGTAAAATCAAACAATGGCAGGAGCTCTCCTCTTGATTTGGTTATTGCAGTTACCTCTGATTATGTACCTGTGAAGACATTCCATTAATAAGCTGAAAGGAAATTAGCTTAAGAGATCATAATCCATTGATATGAGCAGATTCAGAAGAATAAGCTAATCCTGTAACAACATTAACAAAACATCTCCACAGAATATTCACTGTTTTGTTTGTTATTTTGGGATAGTTTTATATCAGACCAATTAAACTTTATAGATGAACACTTTATCTTTGAGAATGTGTAGAATGTATGCTATATATGGGAAGGTTAGGAAAGGCTTATGATTTAAAAAAAAAAAAAATTAAGAAAAAATGGTGGGAGATAAAATTCTAGACCAGCCAGCTGAACTTCAATTTCTGTAAAAGTACAGAAAGTATCAGTCTATTTTTAAGCTCTTTAGAAAACAACAGAGATGAGTAACAGCCAACATAGATCTGTAAAGAGCAAATCATGTACAACTAATCTAAGTTTGTCTGATGGTATAGCAGCCCTCTGGATAATATAACAGCAGGATTCTAGCTTGATTTTCATCCTGCCACTCTCAAAACACCCTCATAACCTTGGGGTATAGGGTCTAGCTCTTAAGTGAGTGAGGCAAGGTTTTGAAATTTTTCGGTTATTCTTTACTCAGTTCATTATTCTCCCTTGGCAGGGCTTTAAAATGCTCTATCATCAGTTTTGGTGATATTCAATATTTTTATTAATGCTTATTAAAGTTGCAGATGACAGCAATGGGAAATGAGCTCAGAATATGCCAATAACATTAAAAGAATTCAAAATGACAAATTCAAGATCTTGATTAAAAATATATTGCATTGGTCCTCGTTGAAAAACAGTCTAACTATGTTTTGATAAGAATAAGCTGCTTATTCAGAAAATGAGATAATCAAAATCCTTCAAAAAAAGATCTGGTAATTATAACAAATCACATATAAATTACGAGTGACAAATATCATATTGTCACAAGAGAATAAATATTCAAATAGTATCTCATGATAATATTATGCATGCAGTGCCCAGGCTCATGATATGTTCTGCAGCCTGCAAAATTCATGAAATTGCTCTGTGCTGTACTTAACGTTGGGAAAGACTACCTATTGTGTTCAGGTCCAGGCAGTGCACTGTAGGGAAATATAATTTGGCTGGATAGCCTAGAAAGGAAATTGGCATAACCTCCAGGAAGAGAAGGAAGAAAGGAAATGGCAATGGTTTAACATCAAGGAGATGATGTGAAAATGTTTTTCAGTATGTAAAAAGGTAGGGAACTTACTCTTCCTAAAACAAGCAAATGTGATCTAAAAATACAGTAGGGAAGAGTTAAAGTAGGCAAAGGAAGACATCCTAGTGAAAAACATGATGAAGCATTTGACTTAATTTACCTATCAAAGTGCTGCTTACACCTACGGCCTGTACTTCTGTTATGTTGATGAAGTAGTTACACACTGATATGTTCATAGATTTGTGGGTCTTTTAAATCCAAACCAAGTCCCTGAATCTTTTACTCATACTGTAATTTCAAATTCCCTAAAGGACTCAAAACAGTTTTATAGTATGTGTGACTGTTTTGTTTTGCATCTTTTTAAATGACTGAACAAAAACTGTTCCCAGCCCAAAATCTGGATGCAAATATCCTGGAGTTTGCTGGAGAGGATTTGAAGCCTGTATTCAAGCTTG
Organism: Lathamus discolor; assembly: GCF_037157495.1. Lineage (NCBI taxonomy): Eukaryota > Metazoa > Chordata > Aves > Psittaciformes > Psittacidae > Lathamus > Lathamus discolor. The sequence continues at coordinate 47,582,719 of NC_088886.1, read as the reverse complement.
AATTACGCATCTTAAATCCGTATCTGATTTGGAGCTATTTTGTGCAAGAAAGCATTTGGAATAATTTTTTTTTTTCAGCTTTTAATTAGGAAAAGAATCTGACTGATTACATTCTCCCCTAGAATTAACTAAAATAATTTCACTTCTGGGCTTATACCTTGCATGCCAAATTGAAACTAAATGTGCATAGTAACGCCTGAAGTTAGTGTCCCTAAAAATAGAGGTTCAAAACAGGAATGCTGTAAGAATTTAAGCTACATGAGATTGAACAATAATGGTCTAATGTTTCAGGCCAATCTAAGTTTCTTTTTTCTCCTCTATTTGTTCCCAGAAGAACACTTAATTTTATATAATGCATGAATACTAAGATTTGTGGTGGGAATACTTCATAGTCTACAAATGGCTGTCCCACTGAGATTTGTAGCACTGGTTTAGATTTCTATTTCCTGCTTCAGATTTCTGATGCAGTTTCCTGAACTTTCACAATCACACCAAATGCCTTTTCAGAAGAACTCTTTTAGCACTTTTCTGCATTACATACAATTCTCTTTATATACCTGGATTGGATTACACTGAATCACACTGTCAAATTAATTAAAAAACATGGACTTGTCAAAGCAAAAACATATGTATAAAAAAGCAGCAAGTCATCAGTATCTAAATACAATTCATTCTTCAAAAAATAATATAAATCTTCTTGAATCTTTTTCAAGGAGGAAGAGATGTTTCTCTTCGTACTCATAAACGAGTTCAAATACTGATGAATAAATATATGAAAGTCATGTCAGCAATTTCAATGCCAAGACAGAACTGAAGAATCCTGTTCAATATTGTATATGTCTTATGATCTAGTATCATGTTTCAGTTTTCCCCCTTATACATTTCGTTCTCTTTAAGGCTCATTCAGTTAAATGCAGAGCTTCTCAGTTTTTGTAGTTAACAGATACCCCAGGCATTGTCTTTAGGTATCTCTGCAGGTCCTCACATCCTTCCTATGTCTTGATTGTGTTGTCTCATCCTGCCCTGCAGTTCTAAGTCAGTACCTTTTCAGTCAGTTCACGTAACTAAGATTGCTGTCTAGATCATCAGGTCACATCTTGGTTACTGCCTTTTGTCTTGCCTGTAGAAATGCAATGTTGCTCCCTATTTATCCATACTGAAGCTTGCTCACAGAGTAATTTTTCTATATCACCATTCAGTTTTTGCACCTCTCCACTGATTTTTCTATTGTATCAAAGAGAAATCACTTGTCCTTACTTTCAAGGCTGTCACCCTGCCAAATTTATCCTCATTTGGTCACACCAGAGAATCTTATTCTAGAGTCTGATCATCCCTTCTTTGTAAATCTGGCTGAGTATTAAGTGCTTCTGGGCTTTGTCCCACTGGGACTTCATGCCTGGGAGGTACTCTCCAAGGAGAGCTGCAAACAATTCTTTAAACTTCCATCTACCCTCAGAAATATTTGGCAAACTAACTGCCAGTGAACTGAGGCCATTGTCTTATGTTAATCTGGAAGGTTTCTTCTCTAGTCCTAGTGCCTAGTACTACATAGCAAATGATTCTAATCTCTAGACTCACTAATCCACTAACATTAAACCAGGATTGTAAATTTTTTAGAAGTAACGATTCCTTTTTGTCCTGAGCTTGTATATCACTTAGAAATGTGTCTGGGCGCTACAATAACGCAAAATATGCTTAGTGATTCTGTAGTATCCTTTCATTATGATAATTACAGTTATCATAATAAATGAGAAAAGATTAATGAAATAGTGGAATTTCCATGAAGTGGTGGGTTATTTTTTTTTCCTTCAAATTGACACATGTGGTATGACAGTGGAATGTTATATTAGTGTAGTATCTCTGTGGCCTACTTGTGCTATTCTGGCTCAGAAAAGACAACGCGATTATAGTGTAAATCAAACTGTTCTTCCTTCTAATTGCAGCAGTGTAATGACTTTAATTTTACATAACAAATAGGCAAAGAAATCTCTATGTGGGAACTTCAAAACTGATTTTAAAATCTGTGCTCCATAATGAGAGGCATTGTTCATTACTGAACTGAGATTGGAAGAGAACCTGTGCAGCAGAGCACAGGTAGCACAGATGCACATAAGTTGGTGCCAGAAGTTACTAAGTCATCGTTATTTTTCTGGTAAATATCTGCTGGAAATGACTGACACTGAGGTTTTGGGAAATGATCAAATATAAACAGAAAGATCAGGTTGGCTTTCATAGTATTACAGACTGTGTTGCTCGTGTTGCTCAAGTTACTCAAGACCAAGCTTTTGAAAAATAGATTGTACTAAACCCAGCAAGTTAATTTTCAGGAGTTTTTGTTTGTTGATAGGTTTTCTGTAGTTGTTGTTTGGGTTTTTTTTTTTTATACATAGGGTGTTGTCCTGGGTTCAGCAGTAGCAGTCATTTTTCTCCTTCTTAGTAGCTAGTGCAGTGCTATATTTTCATTTTTTTGGCCTGGGAACAGTGCTGATAACACCAATGTTTTTTGTTGCTGCTCAAATATTTGGTCTGGCCAAGGACCTTCTGAGTCTCATGCTCTGCCAGGGAGGAGGGAAGGCCGGGAGGAAGCAGAGACAGGACACCTGACCTAAACTAGCCAAAGAGGTATTCCATACCACAGCACGTCAGGCCCAGGATGTAACGGGGAGTTACCCAGAAGGGCTGGGACTGCAGGGTTGGAGGAGGTATCGGTTGGTGCTCGGCTGGGGAGAGTGGGGTGAGTTATCAGTCAGCTGGTGTTGAGGTGTTGTATTCTTTCTTCTTGTTATTTCCTTTATCATTATTATTATTGGTGGTAGCAGTAGTGATTTGTGTTATACCTTACTTACTAAACTGTTCTTATCTCAACCCGTGGGAGTTGCATTCTTTTCGATTCTCCTCTCTGTCCCTCCAGGAGCAGGGGGAGGGCAAGAAGGGGGGAAGTGAGCTAATGAGGTTTGTGGTTGGGTTTAAACCACGACAGGAGTGCATTTTAAGGTGCATCTTTTAGATCACAAAGGGGAAGATACTGTTTGCTTATCTGTCTTTAAGGAAGACATAGAACTTGATGCAATTTAATTACCCTTGTATTTCAGGAGAAAAAAATACAAAATTTTCTGAAAGTCAGGAACAACTTGATCTGTAGGAATTTGCAGTTGCTGAAACTGGATGTGTAAATAAAACTAGGAGGGGAGAATGCAGGAAACAGGGTAAAGAGGCAGAAATTCTTGATGCAAAATATTTACATTTGAGATGCATCATTGTTTTGATCCATGAATGCAGTGTAATTTCTTCATCAATACATTTACAAATACTCGTACAATTCAGGTATGCCAGTACTTACAAAGGGAAAATTAGAATTCTGAAGCTTAAAGCAGAAGAGGCAAAGGGCCAATACCTTGTTGTTTCTTTTATTCTTCAGGGCTGAGTCAGTGACACTCAGTGACTCCATTTAGAGGCTTAAATTAATTCTTCTAAAGCCCTATCTCTTCACCTTTAGAGGTAATCACAGTATCATAGAATAGTTAGGATTAGAAAGGACCTTAAGATCATCTAGTTCCAATAATGAATTGGTTTGGTTAATTATGCCAGGATTTAAACTGAATAGGCTAAACCGAAATAAGCTCTAGATATAGCTGAGGCAACGCATGTTCTGTGCAAAGGCCACTTCTCAATACTGGAATATTCTTCAATCTGGTAGCAACATTTTCTACAGAGACATCATACTTTTACTTATTCCAGTAGGGTTGGGGTGTTTTTTCTTCCTTTATTTCTGTAAAGCTGGAGATTGGATACAGCAACCATAAAATATAAGGAAAGTGTTGTAACCATTTTTAGTTGCATCAGTAACCATAAGAAACTCCTGAAAAGGTGCAGATTATAATTCTGCTTGAGATTCTTGTGCCATTTAAACCCATTGTGTCCAATGAATAAAATAAAAAATATTCAGCATGAATCACATTTAGCTGAGTTTGTAAATAGCCTCCTGGTAAAAATAAGTGTGTACCAATTGCTGTTTAAACAATGTTTAAGCCTCAGAGGGGGAAAAGTAAGTGAATCATGAAATGGTTTGTGTTGGAAGGGACCTTAAAGCTCATGCAGTTCTAAACCTCCTGCCGTGGGCAGGGACAATTCCACTGGTCCAGGTTGCTCAAACTCCCACTCATCCTGGCCTTGAACACTTCCAGGAAAAGGGCAGCCACAACTTCTCTGGGAAACCTGTTCCAGTGTTGCACCACCCTCACAGTGAACACAAACATATTATTTACTTTTTTATTGAATTATTATCTATTATTTTTATTATTCCTCACTGTGGAGAAAGAGATAGTTTCAGAAACATTTGTGCTCAAAAAAAGTTGGAAGCACACTCTTATTTAGTTAATAAATTGATAGGCGCTCAGAAATTTCATCCTGGATAAAATCAGGCAGTCCAATAATCCTGTCGCTAGAAGTGGCCACAACCAGACTCTTTAGAAGGACCTATAGCAAGCAGGCATACTATGGCACATCTTCACACACATCTAATCATGATGTTGCTAGAAATTATGCTTCAGGTTTTAATCAATTTTTAATCTTGAATTATATATATATAGTTGTTAACTATAGCAACCCTAGGCGAGTCTGCTATCTATGTATACATTCATAACAGTTTTGAATCTTAAGTTTTGTTTGTGATAGCTTCCTGTTTGCAGTTCAATTTTGGTTTCAGTGTCCCATTTTGTTAGTTCTTTCAGGTGTCTTTTAGTTGTTATACACACAGTATATACATGTTGATTTACTTTTGCTCAAATATTTTGGATTATTTGTTCTTTTGCTGTATCATGGAGATGCTCTTTGTCTTCACTATTAAAGAGACTAAATCTAGACTGTGTGTGATATAAATAAACCAATTCCAACATAAAAAGATAACATAAACTTTTAAATGGTTCTCTTAAAGTTTGCCAGAATTGCATGAAACATGTAGATAATTGTTTTAAACACCTTAACTCAACAAATATTCACCTGTAGAAAAGGCTGTCTTCATTTAGCAGAGCTGTGGAAAAGTCCTTTGGAATTTTCTGTGGGAAGTAGCACAGTGTGCACACATGTGCTGAAGTCATTTGATACACAATTTGCTCTGCAAATTATATATTTTCCTCTGTGATCACGTCTTTCCAAGTAATTTTCTTCTTTTTGTTTTGTTCTTCGGTCTGAAAGCAATTCGATATTCCTCAGATTGTTAAGGTCTTCACACATCAGTATAATTTTTGAACACCATGCTAGATTTGCTATATGAAGCATTCCAAAAAAAATATGAGAAGAGAAAGTAAAAACCTATCAATTTTTGCCATGTGCTGATGTAAAAAAAAAAAAAAAAAAGCATAGGAATAATGGTCAGCCATAAATCTGGAAAAATGTGAACTCAGAAAACCAGGGATTATTCAGAGAAGGTATTTTCAAAACCAGCTGAGTTGGTGCCTGTTCTCACATGAGGCAATGGGCTCTGCATTAGGTTGGTGAGATTCTCCCATAGCGTGACACTGATTTTCTTCTTTTCTTTTTAGGCAGAAACTAATTAACTACTCATTAAGAATTAGGGTTAATAATCGTTGGGACATGCACTCCTGAAGGCAGCCAATGAAAGAGCTGAATGCATTGAATCTTCAGCACAGACAGCTCTAACCCAAGTAGCATTAGCCTTCTGTGATCAGATCTTCATTTTTATCAGCTTTGGAAAAGGAGAAGCAGGAGACAGGGGAGTTTAAGGTGCAGCTAGACAGCATTCGATCCAATATGAGCCAGCCCAACAACTTACTGTTGCTGAGAGGGGTAGTTAGGCTCATTGCTGATTTTAATATGGTCCAACTCACACTGCCAGCTCTGGCACTCGTGTGGCCTCATGGCCTCACAGCGAGTTGCTTCAACCCACTAAATAAAGAAAAAAAGATGAACTGTGCTATCAGGGTCAGGTTCTTCCAGCAATAAGTGTGTTTCTGCTGTCTTTGAAAGAAGAATAAAAACCCCTTCTCTGAAATCATCTTTATCTGCTAATCCCTGCCTCCATTTTTTTAACATTTCCCTTTTGCATTGCTAAGGCAGGGACTAGTTATCTGCTTGGTTTCTTGCATGGTAGGGTTACAGATGAGTAGAAAAGGCTGAAGGAAAAATGTAAGCAGGAGGCTTGATTTAGGAGTTTTGAAAAGCAAGTTTGTCCCCTAGGTAGTCAGGAGATCTCAATATAGCAGACAAGATGGGATAGGCAAGGAGAAGGAGAAAGGGAGATCAATATTCATCCTGCTCAAGCTTCATCACTTTTCATTCTTTTTAAGTTTGTCTCACTTCTCCCATAAGAAAACAGCTGATCCCTTTTGGTCCTTCTATTCTACTGGGCTACCTTTTCATCTCCCCTTCCTTTCCACACACTCTGCTATTCCTACAACCTTGAATTTTTTTCCTTCACAACTGAGAAGCCCTCAGTCAGCTCAGGTAAATATTGCTTCCTGTGAGAAGCATCCTAAAATGCTACTAGCAACTAAGATTCTACCCTGATTCACAACCAGCCTTTACAACACAAGTGTTTTCAGCTATGCTAAAAAACCTTATTTAAAAAATGTTTTGCCTTTTTTTTCCCCTAACAGTAATATTCTGATCAGGGCTGATCGTGGCTTGCTATTTCCCATTTTCCTCATAGCTAATGCATAATATCCACAGTAAGAGAAAGAAGCTTGTGTGGGCTGCAATACTGCTTCAACCTCCAGCAAATCAGAGGAGGAATGATTCAACTGATATCAGGCAGTAATTTTTATTTTTAATAGACAATCTCATTGATATATGTTATTTCATTAATTGCCCCACTGTATATGAATACATGCCATACACCTGCAGTGTTTGCCATCAGTCTTTCTTCTTTTCTTTTCTTAATAATTTTCTGTCTTCAGATCCCATTCTTGCCAGCTTTGCTTTTTGAGCTACTTCTTATCCACTCTACATTATACATTTTATCTTAGTCATATCTGTTTACCCTGAAGATGGCTCAAGTGCTTCTGAAAGAACAAACCCAGGCATCAGTCCAAGCTTCAGCTAGTCTATAAACTAATCATAACTGTAAATATCACACATTTGGTGCAGGGAAGTACATATGAGTAATGAGGTTTCAGCCTCTGCTGCAGGCAGTCTTGTAATGAATATCTTATAATGTACCAAAGCACGTTGCTACTTCCATCTGCTTTTTCCTACCTTATTTAATGCTACCAGTTAATCTACAATCCAGTTACGATGCCTTACTTATTCGAAAATGGAAACGGCTCATGATCTTGTGCCTTGCTACTCCCACCTGATTTCATCACCATGTCCATCAGTTGCTGCTTTCTGCCTTGCTACACTTTGCTTTCTGTGCTGCTGTCTTTCCACCTGCACTGTTAGTAGTTTGGTATGGGCAAGTGATGCAGTCTTTCAGAGCTACAGGCTGTTATTTCTCATCCTAACATTCTGAGGTGCCTCCTTCATCACAGTGCAGATGTGATGGCAAACCTGGATATGTTGGAAACAGAGCCCCACAGGGACTGAGCTCTTAGGCCTCAGGGGTTTTAAAATCCGGCTGGGACTCAGAAGAAACCACTGGGGGATGATAAGCTCTCTAGTTGCCAGCAAGGAGTACCTTGAGGGGAAGGCAAGGGGAATATAGACTTGTCTCAATAGGAGAGATGTATACTGTTGATAGTCTTGCTCACCTCAGCTGAAATAAATTGCAGTTAAGCCTGTCTAAATTGCTGTATCTAGAGTAATAAAAAACATAGACAAAATATTTATCCTTTAATATGTCTTCAAATCAGGAAATGTTAACACATGAGCCTTGATGGGCTCTCCTGGGTAGATTGGTATGTTTTTTCATACCTCTCCTTCAGTAATTGCTGAGGTACATCAGTCATTTTAGAGTGGAGACAGCTAGACCATATTTTCCTGAAATATTAAAAGCCAGACTGTTGAATTTAGAGCAGCCTGGAAGTTTCTCCTGCTTGCCTGAGAGCTAGAGCTGTAACTGTCAGCTAACCTTTGTGGTATATCTAAGAACACATCTCAAAGGTGGTTTAAGTAGCTGTGAAGCACTTCCTAACCTTTTTCTAATTGTCATGGAGAAAGAGCTGCTTTGGTGTTTTGTTTTCTGTTAGGTTCTTGGTCAATGTTGTATATTGCTGGTGGTTCCATTTTGGGTGTGTGTTTTTTTTTTTTTTTTTTTGAATCTATGGGTTGAATTTCACTTCAGTTTTATTCAGCTTGTTAACAAAATGACAATTGATCCCCTATTAAAATACATACCAAACCACTAAATGCACTTAAGACCACTTAAGTGCACTAAATGCACTTACCTGTCAGATGGCATGTTGCCTGCATAATCATTTAAATTTTGGAGAGTCCATATCTGTAACCATTTAAAGTGTATAATAAAGCATATTCAGGAGTCCTCAGAGGTAACTGTAAGACTGTACAAGTGGGTGTCAGTAAGAAAAGTGAAGGTGTCTTTTTAGCTAGTTAAAATTATATAGTGCTGTTGCAGAAATAGCCTATAAAACGTTGTCAGAGTATTTATCTGTAGTCTTTCACTTCTGATTCAGTTGGAAAACCCCTTGGTTTGCTTTCTGTCAAAGAGACTTCAGTTCATGTGTCCACTGAATAAAACAGCAAGTCTGGAAAAAGTGTGTAAAGGGAATGTATTTATGTAGTATTGACAATTTAAAAATTATTATAAGGTTATCTCATTTTCATTTTTCTTTTGAGAACTGAGACATTAGATCTACTCTACTTGTGCTTTGTAAAGAACTTTGCCTTGTTTTTCTTAACAAAGTGGTAACAGAAGGAGTGAACATAGCAGCAATACGAAGGCAGCATTTAGTGCAAGAGAGGTTAGCAGCTTGGATCCCAAAGCAGTTTCAGTGTAACCCTCTAGGGGAACCTAGTGGATCTCTCTGCAGAACGCATCCCTGCACAGGGTAGATGTAGTTCATGTCATATGTGGACTTGTATGGATCACTCTGCGACTGAAGATCAAAAGGCTGAACGCCTGCTTTGGCAGACTAGCTGAACTTCATAATTGTCAACCAGTTTTCAAGGCAATTGCAAGAGATCGATGAAACATTTAATTGATTTGTAAACAGAGTAGATTAGCAGCATGAGAAGATGTACCCTGCTCTTGAGCCATTGATTATCCTCAGGAATGCTGAGGCTTCCATACTGAGATCCTGTATCTCTGGGGAGGACCAAAGGGAAAAGATGAAAAACTAACTGTGAGGAGATGGATTGCTTGCCTACCGTAGGAACTCTTGGTTTTTGATATCTACTGTTGGCTAGCTTATTCTTTGTCTTTTGTATATTTTTACGGTTTCTGTTAATAACCTAGAGGAATTGATAGTCTTGTTCTTTTGCCCAAGTCTTGGCGACTTCCCCTGAACTTCAGATGTTGCTTGACATGCCTAGCTGACCTCCCATGTTCTACCTGCATCTGTGATGAACATAGGAATCCAGGTTCTTCAGAAAAAATAGGCAGTCTTGAGTAATATTTAAGATTCTCATTAGAAACTTTTGTGTATATGAATTTCTTAATGTATGTACCTTACCTCCAGTATATTTTTCAGGGTAGCAGGAAAATATGTAAGGACATATCAGTAGAATTGCTGCTACAGTGAGGAGTAAATCCAGTTGGTAAAAGCAGTCCTTCAGTTAGCTTCTCCAGGCACTGGCATGATGGTGTTCCTCAGGTGGAGTTAAGAGAGTGAATCCATCTCCACAATGACTTCCCTGTGCAACAGGAAGAGTCCATCACTGCCTGAGGAATCAGGAGTTACCTGAGCAGTTCCTCAAGGCTGTCACTGGTCGATGTCATTCAGGACTCTACTGGCTGCAGAGGGAATTAGGACTAAAGGAATCTGAGGCATTTTGCAACTCCAAACTGTAATGAGGGCTGCTGGCCTGCAAGGAAGGAACCCCTCTAGTGAACAGGGAAATAGTACCTTCTGGCCAAACAGCTTTCAATTTTCTACAAATCTCAGTCTGACCTCAGCAAATCTTTGCCTTCCCTATATTCTCTAGGTAAATGGCTAAAAATGGAGTACTCTTATATGCCAAGTTTGCTGAGATAGCTGCAATCGACAATCCAGCTGGAGAAAACAGCTTTTCTGGGCTTTTTAAAGATGGTCAGTGATTAGCTTTAGCAAGCTTGATTATGTCCATTTAGCTCACCAGTGCATACTGATTGTGAGAAACACATAAAACTGGGACATAAAGGCCAGAAGAAATGTAGACTCCTGCATATTGTGGATTGAACAGTACTCATGAAAAATAATATCATGTTCAGAACATGATCACTGAACCATGATCTCAGTACAAAGGCTGAATACCCCAGAATATGTGGTTCATTTTTATTTTTCCCTGTCCTGCATTTCAGTGAAGAATAAAATAGTCTCAGATTCTTCCTTACACACTGATAAAAAGTAAAAAATGATGATCAGTTGTTGCGGTAGCTTTATTGCTGTACTATTTAAAGAAGCTTGTCTTCTTCTTCCAAGCCAGTGATGACTCCTTTACAGCAGCAAGATTCTATATGGGAGCAGAATATTCTGTACCGAATGTCAAGAGCAGTTGTTACCATTTGTTGGATGTGAACTTAATGGATGAACAGCAGTGAGTTTATTTGCCAGAAATATCAAATGCTAACGAACAGCTTGCTTTAGTCCTTGTCTTGGCTTCTGTCATTAACCTGATTAGACCAGAATTATCTGCAATGTTCTTGGATGTTCTTTCACTAGTATTAGAAGGTCATTAAACAATGGGCATAGATTTTGCAAGCTCCACTGGGATCTCTTTTAATTTCAAACAGGTAGAAAGGGATTTCATGTTTCATATTGAAATGCAAATTTTTATATGAGTTGGCGGATTCTCAACTAGCAGAGAGAGCCTGAATTGACTGGATTGTATTGCTAACATTTTTATTGTTTTCACTTTAATTGTAAAAATTGTAGCAGGGTTGTTGTTGTTGGGTTTTTTTTGGTTTTTTTTTTTTTGTCAATGCATAATGTTCACCCTTTAAAGATCACTTCAGCATCATCTGTTCTGTTTTCCAGATATTTTGTTTGGTTTAAAGGACAAAATGGTTTTGATCACAGGGGGAAACAATATTGATTCCACTAAATATATGCTGTTGTGGCATTTGTTATTTACGTAAACCACTATATTTTAATAATTGTTTAATTGTCCATCATGACAAAATGGCTGAACGTCACAAGTGAAGTGATAGTAGATGAATTGAAAGAAAATAGGAAGTGCTTGAAGACAGTTTATAGCAGAGATTGGTATAGTTCTGTGCTATATGATGTTATTTCTGGAGCTTAGTAGCAGGTCATATTTTTGTTCTCTCCCTGAAGCATGGTTATCTGTGTCTGGGTTTTTTTTAGTTTAATATTCTATGAGTATACCCAGCAAGTTCAGAAATGAGCATTAGAAGTTCCTAACTTCAAGATACAGTGTTCAACTTTTAATAAAGAGATGAATTTTTAAGTCCTGTGCAAGTATTTTTCACCTCCTGCCTGTAACAAATTCTATCCAGAAGTTTTATGTCTTTGCTCCAAATGTTGCATGAGTGTTTCTCACAAAATCATACTATTGTGCATATCCTAAATTGGGCAATTGCATCACTATAGCTATCCATGTCATAGTATCAAATCTTGGCATTTTTAGTATGTTTTAGCATTAGCCACCTTAATATTCCCAGTGATGAGAGATGACCTTTTATCTTATCTCAGATTTTCTGGCAAACAGTATTGTTAACTAAAGCTTTTCCAGCAGACTCCCCTGCTGTCCTGCTTGGGTGCAGCTGTGGGGCATGTGGTGCTGAATTTACCCTGAAAATTCCAAATATTGACAAAAGGTGTAAATGAGTGGGAATGGGGGCAAAAAAACAGGGACAAGGTCCAAACTGCTAGGAACCATTGTGGCGCAAATCACTTCCTGTGAGTCCTGGTAGTTCTGTTCACAGTATGTTGTGGTGCTTACCAAAGCATGGCTTCGCATTGCTGTCAAGGCTGCCTATATGGATAGAGCGTCTCCTCTCATAGCAAAGCTTAGGGAGAAGGGGCAGGTCAGACTTCATTATTCTGGGAAAGTGATTTTTGTAGTATGTGGTTGATGAGGGTATGCATAGGAGACTCATGCTTCAATGCACTAATGCTCTTGCTTTTTCCTTTTAAACAAACAAGTTGATCTACATTTTCCTAGCTCTTTTGGTTGTGATGAGGGTTATCATGATGTTATTTCCTTTTCTGTAGTACACATACAGCAGGAAGCTATTGTTAGTGCTGGGAAGATGCAAAGTCTTAAACATTTTTTTTATTCAGGAAACCAGCTTTTACTACTTGAATACCCTTTTTAACTGTTACTGCCTTAATTTTGGGGAATTGAGCTAAAGAAGCCTAACCCACAATCCCAAGCTAACAACACCCTAGTAATCTGCTGTAAAAACATTTACTTCCCACTTGACAGTATCTGATGTTTTTATGTGGCAGTAGGTTCAAAATATTGCGGAGTGCTGCACATTAAAAATGGAGAGTAAATAAAATAGGATGTTGACATGAAATTAAGTAATACAATGGGTTTTGAAGAGACATTGCATAGCGTAAGATATTCTGCATAACCTGTACCATTTTCATATTTAATTCAGCATAAGAATTAATTATTCAGTAGTTGAAGATGCCATAGGTTTTCCACTCTAGTGCACTGGCATATCACAAAATCCAGTACTCTACTGCTAATGAATAGGGATGCTTAGTAATCTGAATACATCTATAATGCAGTCAGTTTACATTGTTAGATCTGGGCAATTAATGGGCCAAATATGTTTTGAGACAAATTTGATTACCTCATTCACACTGGATATTTGTTTTACTGCACCAGCATTTCTACTGAATCCACTAAGGCTGTAAATGAACAGAGAATTTCTCAGAGGTTGTCACTGGCCCATGATTGTGGTTCATGTTAAGTGATGATAAGAGCATGGCTGCCTGCTGCAGCCCAGAGTTCCTGCTGGTCCTGCATTGAGCTCAGCTCAGGGACCTAGGCTGAGGGATGCAGCTGCACTTTCCCATTTGCCAGTTAAACCAGTAGCAAAGCTGAGTATGTATCCCAGCAACAGGGGAGAGGTCCAGCTGCACAGACTGCCAGGGACAAGGTGCTGCATTCAACAGCAACTACATATAAGGCTCACACAAACCAGAATGGTTAGAGTTGGAAGGGACCTTAAAGACCATCTAGTTCCAACCCCTCTGTCATGGGCAGAGAAACATTCCACTAGACCAGGTTGCTCAAAATCCCATCCATTAGAGACAACATAAACACAGACATTCAACTCTCCTTCCCCCTTTCCAGGCGGTAGAGAGAGAAAGTCACTGATGAAAGCGCAAACCCAAGGCACAAGCACATTCACATTCACCATCCCTTGAGTACTGTTGCTTCTTGTCTTTTTCAGTTACGTGTTAGGACATACAGTAACATTGTGTTTGTGCATCAGTTGTGTCAAAGCACAGAATCATGTCATGGCAAATAGTGGGATCTTAAGATTGCATCAGCAAAGAGAGTATACTGGGGATTGTTTGAATGCAGCTACAGCTTCCTTCCTCTCAGGGACTTGATGCCAGATGGAGGTAGCTGGCAGGTCCTTGAAAGAGAGAGGTGCTGCACTGTTTAATGGCTAATGAATAACCAACATGTACAACTGAGAGAAAGTTTGAGGTGGGGGCCAAAAAACACATCCTAAATAATTCATGGGACTTGACATATTTGTTGTGGAAAAATAATAAATGTTGGCAAGCTGGGTTTTGACTTTCTGTTTTTTTTTTTTGTTGTTTTTTTTTTTTTTTGTGTGTTTTCCACTACACCACACCCCTTATACCATCCCCCCAATAAATAGAGCTGTGGGGTTTTTTAAAGATAAAGAGCTTTAATGGGCATTCAAATAAATGCCTCCTGAATAAATAGTGTATTAAAAAAAAATCAAAAATCCCCAACAACCCTTCAATACCTGCTTTAGGTTCTTGAGTATAGTAATCAACCTTAACTTCATACTTCGTATTTCTATCAAGATGCCTGAAATTAAATGTATGGTTGGCTAGAAATGAAATAAAATGCATCTGTCACTTTGCAAAAAATACAATCCAGTGCACAATATCAAGAAAACAAAACATTCTAAGCTCCTTGTGTTATAAATGGCAAAATTGACTCTGAGAACTCTGCTTGCTGCTGCTTGCATGAGTCTGTGATACAGATCCTGTATGTCTCTGCTAACAGCACAGCTCAGAATTCTTCAGGATAGGGAAGAATACTCAGAGGACTGCAAAGCTTAGATTTCGGTTTTACTGGTACTTGGGGATATAAAGGTTGCATCTTCAGAACGGGGAGTAATATTGTTTGGGAGGAGTAGGAAGCACAACTCTAATTTTTGAAAAGTTTTTAGATCTTTGGCTGAAAGCTGTATAGAAAGCTGGTGTGTTTATTGACTACTTAGGTGACAGGGTCCCTGTGTTCTTGTAAGGTCTGAACCAATACTTAATAATGAGAGTTTTATTAGCTTACTCTAGTGAGGATATGGTCTTCCTATAGATGAGATCTGGATTCTACTCGGACAAACAAAAATCTGGACTCTTCCACCAAACTCATAGATTTTAAAAACTGTATACATTGGACATAGCAGAGGGATTTGCCACTGACTGATGTCTGCGGATCCTAGGAATCTAAACAGAACTAAACAGAAGCAACTTATTCCTTTTGAATATTTATCCACTGGAACCTCAAACTTTCTAAAGAACAATGTGACTAATTTAGCAATACTTGGTACCTGTCCCTAAAAATCTAGGGGGTTCTTAATACTGACCATTATTTTTCTCTAATATTAAAACTTAGAAATTTCCATTTAGTTACTTAGAATTTTTGCAACCTCTTAATATAAGATGGGTATTTTTTTCATGTTGATTCATGAATATGAATTTGAGTTGCCAGTCCCAGTGTTTCAAGTTTGAAAACATTGGCCTTCAGCTATAATTTACAAGACATTTTTGTTGTGTGGTAGGGTTTTTTCTAGCTTAAGTAGTGAGTTTACTAACTTAAAGCTTGTGAACATACTGTCTTTGAGTATCTTATGGTTCACTAATTGACTTAGAATCATAGAATCATAGAATAGTTAGGGTTGGAAAGGACCTCAAGATTATCTAGTTCCAACCCCCCTGCCACAGGCAGGGACACACCTTACACTAAGCCATCCCACACAAGGCTTCATCCAACCTGGCCTTAAACACTGCCAGGGATGGAGCACTCACAACCTCCCTGGGCAACCCATTCCAGTGTCTCACCACCCTAACAGGAAAGAATTTCCTCCTTATATCCAATCTAATCTTCCCCTGTTCAAGTTTTAACCCTTTACCCCTTGTCCTGTCACTACAGTCCCTGACGAAGAGTCCCTCCCCAGCATCCCTATAGGCCCCCTTCAGATACTGGAAGGCTGCTATTAGGTCCCCACACAGCCTTCTCTTCTCCAGGCTGAACAGCCCCAACTTCCTCAGCCTGTCTTCATACGGGAGGTGCTCCAGTCCCCTGATCATCCTCGTGGCCCTCCTCTGGACTTGTTCCAGCAGTTCCATGTCCTTTTTATGTTGAGGACACCAGAACTGCACACAATACTCCAGGTGAGGTCTCAAAAGAGCAGAGTAGAGGGGCAGGATCACCTCTTTCGACCTGCTGGTCACGCTTCTTTTGATGCAGCCCAGGATACAGTTGGCTTTCTGGGCTGCGAGCGCACAGTGAAGCTGGCTCATGTTCATTTTCTCATCGACCAGCACCCCCAAGTCCTTCTCTGCAGGGCCGCTCTGAATCTCTTCTTTGCCCAATCTGTAGCTGTGCCTGGGATTGCTCCGACCCAGGTGTAGGACCTTGCACTTGTCGTGGTTGAACTTCATGAGGTTGGCATCAGCCCACCTCACAAGCGTGTCAAGGTCCCTCTGGATGGCATCCCTTCCCTCCAGCATATCAACCGGACCACACAGCTTGGTGTCATTGGCAAACCTGCTGAGGGCGCACTCAATCCCACTGTCCATGTCAGCGACGAAGATGTTAAACAAGACCGGTCCCAACACCGATCTCTGAGGGACACTACTCATTCCTTGTCTCCAGCCGGACATCGAGCCGTTGACCACAACTCTGTGTGAGGCCATCCAGCCAGTTCTTTATCCACCGAGCGGTCCATCTATCAAGTGCTGTGAAGGCATGATTTAAGAAAAATCATGGTCTTACTCTGGAAGCATGTCTTCCCCTTAATACCACTCTATGTATTATTTTTCCATACATACATTTATTATTGTAATGAAATGGGTAACTGAAAATAACAGCAATGGAAGAACCTTTAAATGCTCTCGCAGTGGTTTGTCTTGCAACATTTCCGAATGTAATTTCTGGGTTGATTCAATGGCCTGAACATCTCTGCTTTTGTGGCTAGATTAATTAATTGCAAGGTACTTCTGCTTTAACTCAGAACATTTTACCTTTTGCTTAGAAAAGAAAAAAATGGAGAAAGCAGTTTCTAAAACTTCTGAGATTTCCCCCCCTTTTCTTTTTTCCTACCATCTCCAATGTTTAAGCATGGTTTTGCTGGCAGTAACTGAAATTAGTGTCTAGCGGTAATTACTTTGTGTGATCATAATACTTCCAAGATGTATCGAAGTTTATCTCTGTGTCTGTTTAATTTGCTGTTATGGCAATTATCTTAGAATGTATTTCATTGCAAAAGAACCTTACTGAATGAACTAAATTCCACTCTCATTTATTCTCTCTTTTTGATTACAATACAGCTTCTTGCTCTGTCCAATTTGGTTGTATGAAAATCATATTTAAACATCTAAGACAATGCAACAGTGTTGAAAATGTGAGCGTAGGAATTAAAGAGCTTATAGGAGATGAATGCTTATTGTGAGTTTGTAGTGAGATTCACATGATGCAAAGCTTGCATTTACTCAGATGATAGTACCTGGCTACAGGTGACCTTTCAGCAAGTTCCCTCTTCCTATTAAGCCTCTGTTGTTGCTTAAAATAAAGTGACTATTCGATAAAACTCAGCAAAATGCCTCAGGGCAACTCACTTCTAAAAAACAAACTGAACCCATCAGATAAAGCTGTCAGGGCTTGGGCTTTATCTAATGCTGCACACTCTTTTATAAATTGATTCACTTTTCTGCCAATCCAACACGTCCATGAAATAGCTTGGCTGCTGCTACAAGTACAATTATTATTCCGCCTGAGGTGATATGTGTGGTCTTAGAGCCCAGCAAACATCCATTTATACTCAAAGAGATTGTAGATAAAGTAGACACAATCCTGCATTCCAGGCAAGCAATGAATGACAGCTTCACCATAACACAATGGTTGCAGACCAGCTCTGTGGCCTCATGGAAGTTTGTATCAGTCTGCAGGAGCTGGGCAGGCCACAGCCACAGACCCAGTCTCTGGGAACAGCCCTACAGGACAAGCAATTACCTTGATGCCTTGCCACACGCAAATCCTAACCCCAAGGGATCTCAGTCTCTGGAGGAAAGATCATTTGTGCGTATGGATGCCTGCATGAATATACAGAAACAAATGGCACATACCTATTTTCTTGTATATGCATCACAAATATATCCTATTATGTGCATGTGTTATGAAAACTTTGTAATTGAAAGGCACTGTTTGCAGTTCTGTATAAATAAAACCTAGCAATTTTTTGCAGGAAAACTTTTCTCTCCTTCCCCCTCTCCCTGAAGATTTAATATTTAAGCTAATTACTTTCTTGGAGTGGGGAAAAAATAAATTCTTAGATGGACAGTAACTTCCCAATAACAGACCAGGAAGTATATTATTTGGAATACATGACTTCTTGGTATCTATGTTCTGGATCTTGCATTTTCATTTATTCTCTGTGTAGTCCTGAATGGGCTTAATTCTTAATGTACAATGGAGTATAGGATATACCACTATCTACATACATCAGCAAAATCATGCAGGAATTAATACTATAGAACTACAAAAGCAGACATTAAATATAGGTATAGGTGTAGTATCTGAAATAATTTATCAGAAAGAAAAGAAAAAAACCACCAAACCTCACGACCCAAACTTGGCCAGGTTTCAAATTGCCCCCAGGTGAATTTGCCCATTCAACCATTTTCTTTTTCATTTTTTTTTTTTTTAAGAAATAGTATGTAACTGGTGCAATGAATAAATGAGATAAAGATAAGTGCAAACATGCCACCTAAAATAACTATTACAGGATTTTATTGTCTGACATGTAGAATTAGCTTCCCAGATAGCACTTGAAATTATTTTTTGCTGAGAATCTAGTTGGAAGTTGACGGTGATGTGAATGGTTGTATAAAGTACACAACCTTTTCTTGAAGCAGAAAAATTACACTTGTGAATAATTTTTATGTCTTTGCACAGCTTCCTAATCAAGCTTTTTGTATTGCATTATGTTAGAATATTGATCTGATCAAAATTTTCTATTAAAGTAGCTGTTTTTTCAAATAGAAAATTCAAGAAAAGCCCCGTGTAAGTGATTTTCAATATTTCATGGAAAAGAAAGGTGCTTGGTTTCTTTTTTTTTTTTTAATTTTCAATGATGGTAAAACAAATGGCTTTTTTATCATATGGAATAATCTCAGCCTCCCTACTCCCTGCCTCAATGGCCTGGGGGAAAAATACCCTTTATTTGTATAAAAACTTTTTGTCTACCTGAACTTTTAACTTAAACTATCATGAAAATGCAAAATAGAGTTGTCAGGGTTGGTAAGAAAGGAAGAATTTGTCTCCAGCCTACTTCGACATACTGATACGTGCTCTCTGCCAGTGGTAGTACAGCTGGATGAATCAATTGAGTGAGACTATTTCAAAGGAGACCACAGGGAGTTACTGTTTTGTTCTGCTGGAAAAAGATTCCATGTATATTACTATTAGTAACATTCTTAAAACGGAGACCTAAAGGTACTCTCTAAAGCCATTTTTTAATTAATTTGATTAAAGAAGAATAAATAAATATGGAAGACTTCAGAAACCAGCACCTCTCACTGATGTAATGGAAAATGTGTTGACTAAATATTTTTGAAAAGTGAGTCACATATTGGAAAGCAGTTCATGTAATGCTAAGAGCAAAGGAAAATAAATATGCAGGAATTGGAAAACAAAGACAATGGTTTAAAAGGATATAGCAACATAAGAAAATTTCTTTCTTCCCAGCCAAATCACTAGCAATGTTCACAGCTGTATTTCCAACCACCAACATCAGTGGTCTGATGAAAAAATGTTTTGTGTATTGTTTGCAGTACTTTTTATTTGTTGTTCTTGTACTCAGCACAGAGTTTCAGTCTATAGGATGTAACAGTACTGCTGGTCTTTAGCCCTTCTGTCAGTAAGTAGATGGAAACCACTCATGTCTCTTAGAGATCTAAAACCAAAAATGAGGGGTTACTGAAGTATATGCCTAAAATAATTAAAAAAATGTGTAAAAAGTGCAGAGCTGTATTTACATACTCTTATTAGGAATGTACTTATATACTATGTTGAACTGTGTCCCAAGAATTAGATTTTTGCCATATTCACTATACTGCCTCGTGATAAGTGAGTTTGCAAATTAAGATGTTTCATAGGCTTTTGATCATTGCACAAATACGTGAAGCTTCTTTGAAGTTCCTGTGTAGCTTACCATGATGGTAGCCTCTGGGAAAGGATATGATTAAGTCATAGCTAGTTCAATGCTTGATCTGACCTTCAGGCTTCCAGTTAATGCTTTTGAGTGTAACCAAATATATACAATAAACCAAACAGAATTTGGTTTGGGTGTTGGTTTTTTTTTTTGATTGGCTGTGTGTCATCTTCTCCCAGCTCCCAAACTAGCACAGTGCAATACTACTTGAAGTGTGAAAAGAATCCTGCTGAAAGAAAGTGGCAGAGCAGAGCTTTCCCCAGAAAAAGAATGTGCAATATCAAGTATACAAATCGTAGTGTCCACTGAGTAAGAAAGGATACAAAGAAAACTCATTTTGAAGAAGCAGAGATCAATATTTTGTACAGCAAATGCTGGCAAGAAGTAGCACCCTGAAGAAAGATGCTGTAACATTAAAAGGAACAAGATTTACTATATTACTTATGGCATAGAAAAGGACTGAGTTTTTTTTTTAATGATTGGTAAACTCAGGGCTGTACTAGCATCTTAATATGTTAGTTTCACAATTTATCTTAGTCCAGTTACTCCAGAGTGTGAAACAAATATACTGGTAATGAAATTAAACTTGTTTGTTTCTTTCTTTTGGTATTAGCTAGAAACCATTTTTTATGACTTAGCAATAACAAGCATTGATTTGTGTAGCTTGTAATCTATTTGTTCTTACACGCATCTCACCCACACCCACCCACACTCTCTGCTTCAAGTAATGACAATGCTACAGTGCTGGGGGGGCTAACACAATTAATTTTTAGCATGTAATCACTGTGAGGAGGTCATAATCCACTTACTGCCAGCTGTTGTCACAATTTCACACTGACGGTTCTGGCACATGAATGAAATGTATACCAATTGGCCTCAACAATAAATACTGCCCAGTAAGTTACTTGATTATAAAATATAGAGAGACTGATTTATGCCCTATGCAGTACATATAGTTGGTTTCTCTTTAGACAAAAGTATTAAATTAACTAATTATGGAATAAGCCCCTAACTAGATGGGTTTGTTGCTGCATCAGTAAATACTGGCCAGTAATAAATTATCTGCAGGCTCATTTTTTAAACTATCTATTGATAATTCTAATTCCATTGCCCTGCTAAAAGTGCACCAAAATACCATACTAAATGGTATCTGATCCAGAAGAGCTTCTGAAGTATGTTGCAGCATGTTAGTCCCATTATGTAGGTTGGAGCCTGCAGAGGTCATTCAGAAAGCTAAAACCTTCCTTCCACCTGGAGTAGCTTAAGATCCCTGCCTGAGTTAGGAGTGTTTTATCAGAGTACCTGCCTTCTCATAGATGAAGGCTTAAAATAATGTTGCGTAACACTGATTATGTTAGCAAACAGCTTGGGATTTGTTTTTTATACAAAGTCATTGTAGTGGCAAAAGCTTGAACTATTCTTCATGAGACCACAGTAACACTGGAAGAAAAGTGAACTTTAGAGGTTATCTGGGCTGGGAGCAAAAAAGGACTTGGAAGAGTAGGGTCAGAATGTACAATATTTCTTCAAAGAGACAACACAATGAATTGAAAGATTGTATAGTACTACTTAGATGTTATTATATCTACCCATTGATGTAAGGAAAGGTCCCAGAAGTCAGAGCGTTTGAAGCTCCTGCCAACCACAACAGGATGGTCCTTGTTAGTAACTGAGTCTGAAAGTGATTGCGTGAGACATATGGATGTGTTCCTGCGAGCATAATCCAGAGATGGTTTGTTGTTGTTGCTGTTGTGTCTTTCAAGGAGTATGTTACACATCCTTAAGGAACTGACACAGTGTAGTTAATTTTGGGGTGTAGACAGTAATTTTCAGTAACATAATGTAACCTTGCAGTATTAGATTCTTACCAAACCACATATATTTTTTCAGACATAAGCTTCTGCTTATTGCCTTTGTGACATTGAGAGAAAGTGATAGTTCACTAGAGTGAAGTATTTACCAGGGATGTTTGCAGCATTTAATCAATAGATGCTCCAACCTTGGCAAACTATAAAAAAAAGCCCCCTGGTATAGGTGTCTTTTAATCCTGCTAACACATACAACATCTGCCTTACTAATGTGGCAATTTAATTAGCAGAACACTAATTAGTAGAGCAGTGTGATCTTCACAGACTCATCTTACAAACAAGCTCTTTTTTTCCAAAATAAAAAACCTCCAAAGTCTTTGAATTGTCCTTACCCGGAAACCTCTTCTCTAAGCCCCAGAGACTATTTTATTATGTTTTCTACACCCCACCCCCTCTTCTTCTGCAGACTTAAATAAATCTTTTTTCTGATTACCTTTTATTCATTTCATTGGCTACTAGTTTCTCTTGTATGTCTAGAAAGCCATTTAAAGGCTCTTGCTCATGTTTGTACATCCTGAACACGGCCACATCAATATTCAGTGCAGAAAAGATTATTTTTTTTTAAATCTGTCGTTCTGTTTGTTTGTTTCTATTGAGAAGGATTTCTTCCTGCTTCTGATTAGTGATCGGATTTGGGAAGCATTTAAAAAACTTTCTTATTTAACCTTATTTAGGAAACAACTCGGCACACTTAAGTCCTACTCTCTTCGACATGTAAGCATCCTTATGAATTTAGACAAAGCCTGTCTCCAAAAAACAACTGGCATTTTAAAAAGTTTATGAGATTTAAGACTCAAGTAGGATTATTTCTATGATGCTGAGCTTACAGGTATTCATCTCCTGTACACAGACAAAACTGAGGGACTTTCTGTAGCTCTGGAGACAGTTCTCAAGAGTGCATGGCTGTCAATGCTTCTAGAGGCAGGGGTATGAGAGATCCAAGGTGGAACTGCACAGGAAGAAAGAGGAGGTTTTGCATACAGTGATTCTTTTCTTGTGTGTATGTCGAAGCTTGGATTTTTTATATATTCATGTGTTTGGTATTTTGGGAGTGGTGGCATGTCTTTACCCTATTTACTTGGTGTGGTTTTAGCCCTTCAAGCACAAAGTGAAGCCTGTGCAGGTAGTCAGTGGTCTACTTTGATATTGAAAGTTGTGTTTTGTTTTCTTGTTTTTTTTTTTTTTTTTTGTAATTATTTTGCTTAAAAAAGATGTTATCTCCTTCCTTGTCTTGATGCATTTGAAATTTAAACCCAAGACCATAGAACATCTCTGACATCCTTAGATGCAAAGCAAAATCTATTTGAAGATGAAATTGTAATGAATCATTGGGGCAGGAAATGTTTATGAATATTTTCTTGTAGGGAAAAATGGGTCTTGTCAGATTTAACATGTCATGTCGCTTCCTTGAAAGAGATGCATATCCTGACTTGTGATTTTGCAAGGATTTTGGTGGGTTAATTGGAAAATATGAATATTTTTTAAAGCTGTTTCCTTGTGTATAAAAACAGAGGAGAAGAGGTATAAACCCTTCAGGGGATCAGAAAATCTTGTGGATGGTCTTTTCTCTTTCTTTTTCATTTTAGACAGAGAGTCTCTTTCTGTAAAAAATAAGCTTCATAACACATGTGAAGCTGAATTGTGACTGTTTGGGAGGATATTATCTGACTAGGCACAGAACAGGAATTTAGTTAGGTGCATTCTAATTTTAGAATCTGATTTTGCAAATGTCTCAGCATATGCATAACTGCTTGCAACCAGAGAGGAAGGAAGCATAAAGTTTAAGCACATGCACATGTTCCTGCAAGACCATTGTTGCAATCTGTGAACAGATTTTGATTTTTCTTCCTCCACCCCCAAGTTCTGATCAACTCTCTGTTTGGTTGAGGTTTATTTTTTTTTTTCATTTTTCCTTAGGGAGAGTGGGGGGAAGGGAAGGCACATTTTTAGTTGGGTTTTTTGTTTGTTTGCTTTGGGGGTTTTATGGTTTGTTTCGGTTTGGGTTTTTTTGGTTTTTGTTTTTTTATTCAAAGTTAAAGTTCCTTTTTTGTTTGACGTGACAGAAATTCTTAATGTAAAGACTTAGATATTTTTTTTCATTATTATATATTAAACATAATTTCATAATGACCCTTACCTCTTTTGCAGGACTTTTAAGACAATTTAGCCTTTCTTGTTTCTCTTTCCTCTTGTTTGTAGCCTTGACTTTTTTATTCACAAGTGCTGTCAACTCTCAAGGCATGTTGCGACTTCCAGAGACCTATGGCTTTCACTGTTTTTTTTCTTATAGCAAGTTCTCTATGCATTTTTCTCTTCCTATGTTGAATACTGTTTCAGAATGCTGAGGCTCTATTATCTGTGACATATTATAAACATACAGTTTACATGTTTACTCTGTAACAATATCTTTGACGGGAAAGAAAAATACTTTTCTAGAAGTGGGAGGGAAGTAGATTACTTGAAAAAACAGGCATCTGTTTTCAACAGTTTGGTATCTTATTACATATTTAAAGCTTGTACCTTACAAATGCTTTTGTGAAAATCAGGAAAATGGCATTTCATTTTTGAAAGTCTTACAAGTGAGTATCAAAACCAACAATCACTCAGCTTTAACCAAGCAGTGAGTAAATCAGGCTGGTAACTGGAGCAATTCGTTCAAACATGGCATAGAATGATGTCATGGTGATTTTAGGTTTGGATCTACTCCACCATGGCTGAAAATCAGAAAGGAGATCTGACCAATATTCCCATTTTACCACAAACTGACACGAATAATATTTTGCATTGCAAAGCATTTCTCTTTACAAAAAAGCAGCATTCTCAAGGTTTTGAAATATACCTATGTGTCCTTTCTGTGGAGTATGAGGAAAAACATGACTTTATAAAATGTTTTTAAGTGGTATCTAAGTTCTTTAACAAATTTAAGTGGCAGCCCTGAAGAGGGCCCTTTGAACATGTGTATTTCATAGTCATGGTAGGATTATGTACCATGTTTATTTCTGTATCAGAACATCTCATGTAGAGAAAATTTAAATTCCATATTGAATTTATTTGATATACCCCCTCAACACAGGCTCTTCATCAGCGGAATTTAGCTGAAGAGACCAGTCTTTCTCAGTCACCAATGAAGAAAACCTTACTTAAATGTACAGTCCAGTGAGTAGTTAAAAGATAATGGCATACAGCCACAATAAGGAAATTAATGGAATACAATCATATGAAATACATGTAGTTAGAGATTATGTGGATATTAATAAGATAAAAATAACTGATAGGAGAAGGAAGAAATATTTAAATCCAAAACTGAAAGGTACTGCTGGAAACACTAATAAGGAAGTAATCATTTAAGAAAATAAAATCATATTTAAATACCCTATTTCAAAGACTAAGTTTGCAAGAAGATTTTTGAACATTGTAAGTGGGAATTTCTGCGTAAGGGCAGTTCCATACTGGAGGATTTTGTGATTTTTGTAGTATCTTAATCATAAAGAGAAAATTATATGTGGCAATGTGACTAAATTTATCTCTTTGTTATCAATTTTTAACTAAAATTATCATTACGTAAATTAGGTATAAGGTGTAAGGTTATAGCAATTGGCTGAGATCAAGATAGCTTTCTAACATTTTGCTCTTGGAAAGTCATGACCTGTTTCAGCCATCAAAATCATATTTTGTGATTCTATTACCCTAACTGAATTCAAAGGTATTTCACATATATATGGCTTAGTCTATAGCATTATTTTAGAAAAAGAAACTTAAGATATTGTATTACAACTAGCTATATTTTGTTATCTGTGACCAATAAAATTGCAGAATAAGATTAATGAATGGCAGTGACATGCACTCAATTACGTGCGTATGCATGTGTGTTTATATCCACCTTCAGAAGCAACGCAATCCTTTTGGTTTGGGTTTTTAACAGGATTAAATTTTCCTGAAATAGGACATTCTTAGGCTAAAAGACATCTGTCTAGTAATATTTATTTTTCTATTAAACACTGGTTTAGTTAAATGGGTGTCACAAGTCTTTATTGGATTATTTCTGATTTTTAACGGAAAATAATTTGTATTTGTTATATTTACAGAAAAGCATTTCTGTCATTTTCATTGTAAGTTTATTTTAAGGCATTTTAAGGTTTAAAGGAAAATAGGGTGTAACTTCAAAAGCTCAACTCACCAGCTTGCTGATACCACTGTTTAAGCAGAAATTTGGGGTGTTTATATTCAGTACAGAGTCTCTGCTGCATTTTAAATACATGCACCCGTTTGGTTTGTGAATTTCCCTGATTACCTGTGAATCATAGTTTTGTTTTGAATTGAATAAGGGTCACTGCTAATAAATGTTTTTCATTCTGGGCTCGGAAGCTGCCTGAAAAACATAAGGGAAGGATTTGTCAGTTCAAAATGTCAATTGAAAATGTCTTTTCAATTTTAGAAGATTTTATCCATCTATTTATTTATTTATTTATTTATTTTAATCTGATTGAACCAGAGGAAAGTGGTCTTGTTTATGCTGAGAAATATAATTCCAAATTTGTCCAAAAGGCCATGCACAAGCGAAGCTGTGAGGTATGACCATGTATCTCATTCTGGAGCACCTAAGTAGCAAGTTCCCCCTCTGCTATCAGCAGGGATAATAATCTGTTTGGTACAAAGAGATGTCTAGACCAACAAAGTGAGTCTGTATTATTATAGGCATACTTGTTTGGATGAATACTATGACTCTTTCTGTGCACTACATTGTATTTGATTGCGTGTTTCATTTCATTGCAGTATCTTGCTGTCTTCTTGGCAAAGTTTCTCCAGAAATGGAAAAGGTTTAAGGAAAAAAAAAAAAAAAGAAGGGTGGATATTTTTTTTTTTTGGTTGGCTTGTTTGTTTAATTTATATATCTATCTATCTATATTATATATATGCCATTAGTGTAATTTATCATGAGGTAGATTACTTTTTGTTGTTGTTGCTGTCATTTTGGGCTTTTTAAAATACCATTAGTGTTCATCATTTTGTTTATGTTTTAAAAAGAAGATGACAGTTATTGTCCCTTAGGATTTCTTGTGGCAGAATTGTGTATTAGCTCTTCTGTGCATTACCCATGCAAAATATAAGGAAACATTCAGACACTGAAAGTTATGTAGCCTTGTGTACTTATTATCAGATGTCAAGAAAATGCTGATGTTTTGCCATTTTGGAAGCATTTAAATTCAGGTGTTACATAAAAATAACTAATAAGGAAGTTTATGGTATATGAAGGCAAGCCAAATTTTGTGGTGGAAGACTGAGAAAATGCACTGCATTTTGGGACACATGTTTAAAACTTCTAAGTCAGGTCCTATTACAAAATACACTGTAAAAATTATAATGGTAAACATGATCTGCCCTGAGTGTCTTACGATTTCAATAAAAAGGATTTCCTGGGTGTGGAAAATAATTTATACAGGATTGTGCAGGATCATGCAGGAAGTGAACGTCAAAGCTGTGATAGCAGTGTCACGTTCAGCACTATTCACATAGTACCTGTGAGTACCAGCAGGAGTTTGAAGCTTGTTCTGGAGTGTTTTCACAGGAAAAATCTAACAAGCGATATAGTAATGCACCCATAAATGTGAGAAGGAGTCCAAGGCAATGAGCAGGATGCAAGCACATGAGATCTGATGAGATCTGCTTTTTACATATATGATTGTAGATGATCAAAGTTTGTCTAATTCCTTTTAGATCTGCTCTCTGAGGCTTTGCCACTAATACAAATAGGGAAAGAGGAAGGAAATGACCAATGCATGCTAATCTGCACAGATGCAATTAGGTTCATCTAGATTGATGGGCTGGGCTAGACACCCACAAATCCAGCACAGACCTAGAGTAGCTGAAGAAGCTTGTAATACAAAATTTTAGTTCAATGATGTAAACTTAGACAGGAAAACCCAAGTAAACGCCCACAGGTCTGAAAATGCTGTCACTATGGTCAGGTCTGAAAAAAAGTTATCACTATGCAGAAGGTTTTCTTTTTTTTTTTTTCCTTAGAATCAAACTGCTCAGCGCCCTCTAGGTATATATGTATTTTTAATAACTCCTTATCCTGCTACCCATTTTGAAGCAAAACCTAAACCATAAGATATAATAGAGGAGCAAAAAAAGACATGTTTTAGTGAAACACATGATTTAACCTCAGCCAGAATGTACATCATGAGATGGTTTACTGTAGTAAGAAAATTAATATGGGAGTGAGCTTTCCAATTAGGACACATATAAATTTATTTTCATGGAAATGTATAGTTTATATTTTCAATACATTATGAAATGTGAAAGGAGTCTACTACCCAGAACATGAGGCTCCCTAAGGCTCATACATGTTACTTAACCCTGTTGTGCTAATAAACTGTTATATACTATGTTTTGCCAGCTCAGCTTTTAGCTCAGCTCAGTCTCAGAAGCTCAGGCTGCTTAAATTTATGGAAAAACAACAGCTTGAAGAAGAAAAATGTGGTAGTAAGGGGAGAGGGGAAAGGAAATGTTTCTGCTCTCCCTGCTGAGAAGACAAATGGCAAGAGACTTTTTTTTTTTTTCCCAAACCCCACAGTATTCCATTCCCTTTCTATAAGAAAAATTAGTCTTAAGAAAAAGAAATTCAGAGATCATAAAGCATGAAGAGAAAGAGGAATTGATCTTGGATACAAGATGGGATTGAGTTATTTTATAACAAGTTACAGGTCTTTTCCTACTGAAAGGCAGAACCAATTGATTTATTATCATGACTTCCAGCTTGCATTTTTTTTTAGGAAGGAACTGTAGATGCTAGGTAGCACGTCTCCTTTGATTTGCTACACTATGTCTTAATTACCAATGCTAGAAGTTCGTGGTAGTATTTCCCAACTTCAAAGGCTTCAGCAGCTTAAGCAGCATGAGTGGATCAGATTTGTAAGAACGCAGTGACAATGATCTGGTGTCTTCATACTCTAGAATTGTCAGTTCATTTTTTATTTATTGTACATCAAAAAATGAAAGTGAAATAAGCACACAGAAAAGCTAATAGGTTTAGTCGGCGTTCTCTTTTTTTGCTATCAGAGGAATTGAAAACGTTCTCTTGTTTCAAGAACTGGGATTCAAAGCTGCAGTTCAAGCATATATACATATATGTATATAATTTTTTTCCAAAGACTAATGGTCTGAAATTTTTATTTGAAATATTTTTGAGTCCTTCCTTACATATTTGTGAGTTACACCACTATACCTCCAAGAAAGTCTGCAACTATGCTGAGGAAAGGCTGGTGTAAGTGGAAGAAAACCTGGCTCATGAGATACAGGATCCAGAGCATGGCATGGAGAATTTTCCTTCTGTAGAGACCAGATCAACAGGTCACTTAGGTAGTTCTGTTAGTTTACAGACGTAAATAGCAGTCTAATAGCATTGCCATCTCACGATGAGGTTGGAGACAATGAGCAAAGCTCTTTTAGTAGAATTGCTGGCTAAATGTCAAACTGTTTACTTGGTGCAATGGTGAAATACAGCATAATGATGATACAGCAATGACACATGATCCATGCCAAACTGAAGGATCTTAATTGCTGGGGATGGCTAGAGTACTGAATAATCTTTAATCAGGTTGAGGTGACTACAGAATGATTACACCAATTAAATGTGAATGATGGTTTTAAAATATCCGTATTTGTAATGCTATAGCAATGTCTTTTATATTGCAATGGAGAATTGAGATGTAGCTCAAAATTTTATATAAATTGTCTTAAATAGTCGTTTAGAAATTAAAATATACACAGCATGAGTTTATACCCTTCCATTTAGTCAATCTAATAAGTATTCTTCTCTGTATTACCTTTTATTGTCTGTTGAATTATCTTAAATTAACATTACTGTTCATGAATGCTCTCCTGGAGATTTAAGGATTTGTTGGTTTCTCCTGCAATGAAAGATAGCTGAAAGGTCATTACATTTCTTGCTGGTTTATGAAACCCAGGCTACAATCAGTGCATCAGGTGAAAAATCTATTTTCCTCATCCAGTGACTGTCAGAGGGGATGGGTTCAAGTATGTTTATCTCTGTACTATAATAAGGAACAAAAAATATTATTGGTCTTCCAAGTGCTCTGGCTGTGACAGTAAATTAAAATAATCAATGTCAGCAGAGAAAAGAAGAGGAAAATATTATGATGAAGTGTATGGATGTGAGAGAGAAGACATCTCACATTGACATAATAATAAAATCATAATATCTTTATAAAATGATAGAGATTTTCTTGTCCAGAGCTTTTTCAAATCTTTCATGCTTGAAAAATGTTGAGAGTTGTAGGTAATATGTCTAATAGATCAGCATGTTAAGTACTGATTTGTTAGTACTATCTGCCAATACTGCCACTGTCAGGACATTATTTTGTATATTGTAAATCTTGCACAGATGTACCTCTTGATCAGCTAAACTTTTCCAATTTGCTCTTCTTCAAAGGAAATGGCATCAAGCTGTAATAATCTTTCCATTGTTCCTCATGTAGTTTTCATTTGTTCTTCCTTTTTTTTTTTTTTTAGTTTAGGAATTGTTCAATTGGGCAATTCAAACAACCTACTGATGCATAATATTAAAACACTTGTACAGTGCAATCCACTTGATCTGGGCATGCTTAATCAAGAATCTGTTTAATCACAGAGAACTGATATTGAACTAATGACAATAACTATTGCTTAATTGGAATGCTAGTTCTGTAAATAGAAGGCGTCTATTTTCAGTTTTATCAAATTTGCATCCAAACTTTGCATCTATGTGACATAGATTACACAGCTGTAAAAACAAAAAGGCTGATTTTTCAAGTGGAATAGGAGAACAAGCAGAACATGCTATTTGACTCTTGCCTCCATTTTGTCTTGACCACTCCTTTTTTCTTCCATTTGTCTTCTAATGCATACCTGGTTTTTAGACCCAAAGCAGTACTGGGTTCTCAAGCTTTACAGAGGAAGCATTGTATAAGGTTCTCAATTAGAAGATTTTAGGGAAAAGAAACAGAAGGGAAACTGAGCCTTCCACCTGTCTTTCCAGCTGACCAGTAATTCCTCTCACCCCGCAATTAGGCTTCTTGCAGTCTACCTTCACAGTGTAATGTTTTGTTTTCTTTTTCTCAGAGTGAATTCTTTAAATATTTTCATTCCCTGAAACTGAGGTTTTGAAGGTTACAAAAAAATCTGGTTATATCCACGTCATCCTGTTCATTACACTACCCGACCCTGCCCCTTACCCATGTGAGGATGGATCCTACTCTTCTGCCTTAATGGTGGCCCACCATCTGAGCTCCTCAGCCTGCCTATTGCTATGGAGCCTTGGTTTGCCAATTCCCTGTCACTTTCTGACATTTTTATTTTGCTTAAGAAAGGTGAAGGCCCAGATAATCAGCCTTCTCTGGTGCCCTGAGGTCAGTGTTGTGAATAAGGAGTGGTAGATAGTCATATGACTATGGATAATAAAATATTTATTATGCTGAAGTGAAATAAAAACTTTGTACAGAGTTACATTCCTATTCTTCACACCCTATGGTGAGTTCTGCAGGCATAGACACTTTGATGTAGAGATTGAGGACTTTTTCCTTTTATTTTCAGTATTCGAGTGGACACAGTCTGTTTCTCAGACATGGTGTTCAGGGCACTGAGTAGTCCTGCCTGGAATGATAAATCCTGGCCTAAATTTCAGGGCCTATGTTTTGCAAACTAGTCTTTGTAATGGATATTAGATTTATGACACTGTAAATAGAGGGCAGGACTTTGTTTTTCATCAGCAGGGAATAAAGAAGGCACTTAAATTTCCTTTTTTGTGCTTCTGGGTCAAGGTTTGACTTTAAACAATAAGCAGAGAGAGGTGAGTGCAGTCACTGCATGTAATGTTGATGGTGGTATGAATTTACTTTCCTCTAGCTTTTGGTAACCTGTCGTAATAGGGCCCTGACTTCTGCTTTTGCAGTGTCAAGCACAGTAGAAATAATAAACCATAAAAAAGTGAAGTGTGATGGCAGGATCTATTTGGGTTAAATTCTTCCTAAAACCTTTGAAGACTTGATTGTGCAGTAGTAGGAAGAAGCAGGATGTCTGTGGCAATCGGTACAGTTATTGTGTCATACAAACTTGTAATAGAATAATAAGTAATGATTTTGCTCTCAATTTTGTCCAGAAAATTGAGAGAAAGACCATGTTGTATGATCATTTGCACTGCTTATTTTAGAATATCTTTTGAAAAGATTTTTGCAAAGTATTATATTAATGAGAAGCAGGATCTTAGTCTGTTAATGACATGTCTCCTTTCTAATACTAGCTCAATTTTTTTTTGCCTTACAGATACTGTGATGTTAATTGAGAGGATGATGGAAATAAAGAAATGCATGACTGCACTTTCTAACGGGCACTATTCTGTCCTATTTAGTCCTCAGTGAATGCAAAAGCTAATGGAAGTTACTCTGTGGTGTACAGTAATGACCTAAAACCTTGCTTGGGAAATTCAGGATCAAGATCCTGTCTTTCACAAACTTCAGTTTAGATGAACCAAAATACATGAATATAGTATTGTTCTCTAATCTATAAGAGTGATTTGAGACATAAGTTGTGTAAAGCTCTTACCTCATTAAGCAAAAGGCATGGTGTTGAACAAAAGTGTTGTTAATTAAAATTCATGCTCTTCCTGGGAAAAAGTGAAATGATTTTTTAACATTGTGACCTGTTTGGGTATTTGAGTCACACAAAAATACCTACACTTGAATTGAGGTCTTGAGGAAAAAGTAAAAACAAAAAACAAACAAAAGCTTTGGAAAATATACTTAATAAAAAAGGGAGAAAATTTCTTATCAAGTTACGAAGTTGCCTGATTTATTAATGACTGTATAGACTTCTATTATAAAGGTTTCAGACTGCAGCCTAACCAAAGTGAAATAGACAGCATACAGCTCTGTCAGCTACACGCTTGTACTACAGATCTGCTTACTCTAGACTGAGAAAATAATTTAGTTCAGCATAGCTCTGTTTTGGAGAACTTTGGTGCAGGTCAGTACATTGTGACACTGTATGCTTTTCAGTAAGACAGATACAGGTTAAAAGATAGGGAAAGAGAGGTGTGAAGAAAATTAGAAAGAATATTTAGGGCATACAATGGGCCCTATAATTGTGCTAAAATTATACTTTGTAGCACGGTATAATTGAGAGCATCCCTGTAACTGTTGTGAGCTTTTATCTCTACTACGCTTTAATATTTCAGCTATTTAAGGTGAATCGTGATAAAATGTTAGATGGTAATTCAGTTATTTTGATGGAGTAGAAAATTTTTTGCCATTCATCATATGATATTCAGTTTGAAAGTCTGCAGTTAAATCCAGCACTGTGTCATCCTAGTTTGTAGGCCAAAACTGAGATCAGGGCTCTGTTGGATAAAATTGTGTAGTAACAGCACTATTAATGGCATGTGAAAGAGAGAACTATGATGGAGAACCATTGAGATTGGTCAAGCAGAGAGAAAATATAAGCATCACAGAGGAGGGAAGAGTGAATAATAAGGCTGAGTGAGGCTCAGAACTCAATTTATCTGGCCCCTCTCAAATGATGTATCCATTAAAATATTTATTCTCTCAGTCAACCATGTCTGCAAGAAACTTCAGTGTAAATATGAGAGGAAAAAATATTACCTGTGTGTATGTGTATATCTACATACACAAGGCCACACTTGAAAAGGAGCTGAAGAGGATTATTAATGATGAGAGAAGAAGATGGGGAGATTTGCTAAAGAATGTGGAGAAAGGCATCTGGTGTATGTGAATATGAAGGCTGTTCCAGATATGCAGCAAGACAAAACGTGTGTGTAGAAAGGAGACCAAGGGAAGACTAAATGGTGACCACTGGAGACTAGGGCAAGAGGATAAAGTGTGGAGGAAAGGAATTTATGAAGTATTGTGACTGAAACCATGTATGTATTGCTCAGTGCTTTCCAAAGCAAGTATTGCACAATGAAGAATAAAGTGCAATGGAGTTCAAACAAAATGTACTCCATTGTTAGAGCAGTGCTGTAAACCACCTGAAATATTACAGACGCTACCTGTGGCAACACTAATGTCTTGGGATTATTTCATAAATCAGGCTCTAAAACATAATAGAGTGGAAAGGGTCGCTGCTTTCTATAAAGATGAGATTGAATTGTAAGAGAATTAATGATACCATCATTACAGCCTTTAATCTATTTTACAGAGAACTGCTCCTTTTATGAACAATTTGTCCTTTAAAGAATTCTCTAATATTTCTGAGTAAGCAAATTTTGTGAAGTTTTCTTCTGAGTGTTTGAAAAAAGGATCTTTTGTCCTGTCTCTTGCTGTGGAAAGGAATAAAGTCTGTAACAGCTGCTTTACGTTTATGCAGATTACAATGGGTTAATCTCCGTGGAAGTAAGTAAATACATGAAGTTTCACTAAGGCCAGGTTTAGCCATATGCACTGTGCTTCTGACTTCAAGCAAATCGGCTGGTCACCAGTCTAACTTGTATTCCTGCCACTAATGCCTGAATAATTGCAGATGGAAAGATATTTTGGAGAAACAAAGATAGCTAACTGCAGCAAGAAACAACTAAAAGAACGTCTTTGTTTCTCAAATAGGATATGTACCTTTTCCTGGGTGCCTTAATAGACAAGTTTAACATTTTGTATTGGTGTAGCTCTAGCTTTGTATAAGGGAAGATCTTTTTTTTCTTTTTTGCTCATTAGGTCTTTGCTTTATACTTTCATGCATCGCACACTGGACCCACCTTCTCTTTCAGAAGTTTTTTAGTGGTAATTACTCCATGATGCCCAATCTAGCAAAGCTAATGAAAACCTGCCCTTCAGTCTAAACTCTAATCAGTTTATAACAAGCTCTCTCTTCCTGTGCTACATTACTGTGACAAAATCTCTTTTTCATACCTCAGAATGATAAGGCAGGGTGGAAAAAAGAAAAAAAAATTTCCATCACCAGGCTTGCATGAAAGGAAGATGGGCTTAAGCATGCAGAATTGATTTATTTACATTCTTCTATTGCCTTAGTTGCTGTATCTTTGAAAGAAGTTAATATGATGTTTTTGATTTGGCCTCTGGAATGGCAGGCCCTGGCAATCAAGCATGCTTATTACAGCAGATAAATAAACTAGACTGACAGAATCCCAGTTTGTATTGATTCATTTGGAAATGGGTAGACTCATAGCAAAGGTATTTTGGAAAGTTAGCTGCACATGTGGCAGGCTTTGAGAGGAAAAAGAAAAAAGTCATTTGCAATTATTAGACCTCCTGACAAAGTTATCTTTATGTGCTTTTCTTAATGCTTGTGAATATCACCCTAACCCCACCAACTACTTGTTTATAATGCTTCTTTTTTCTACTCATTATTCTACTCTTTATGTTTGTGTCTTGCTTTCCTGCAGGCTGCTCATGCAGTAAGAGTCATTGGTCTTAGCTAAGAGTGGTGACATAACCATAGGTTTCCTATTTGCTTTAACAACAGTACAAAATTTTGCTATTACTCTAATACACGACATAATTTACTATAAAACAATGGTGCTTACTCAAATATCTCCCAGTCTAATTTACTGGTTCAGCCCTCATCCTTAAGCAGTCCACAACTTTTTCAGTTTACACAATGAAAAGTAGGAACGTGCTGGCCTCCATGACGCTGGTATGATTTTCTTAATTAAATTCTGAATCTGCAAAGATGGTTAATTTTTCAAGAAAGCAAGTGAAAACATGATATGCCAATATTTCTGCTGTTTTCTAATCCTGAAGAGGGACTTTGCCTTAACAATAGGTTAAGAGTTTTCCACTCTCTGAACAGGGAATCTTTAGTGGCATAAACACTGCACCATACCTTGAGTTGCCCATGACACCGTGTCTCCATTGTAGCGAATGGCACCTGGAGGTGAAAGACATATAAAAAAAAAAGGTGTCAAATGTGAAACTGGAAAACTGAGGCCCAGTCAAAACTGGAATCTAGCAGTTCAGTCATGCTTCATCCCTTGATGGAGCATTAACAGAATTATTCGGAATGAGGGCTAGATTAGCTCTGACTCTCTGAAACCCAGCTGTGGGCTTTGAGTTTACCTTTCTATCTTCCAAGACATTAAAAGATTATAAAAAACCAACCATATATAACATACACATGTTATTTTCTTTCCAAATTAGAGACTCAGTGGACGTATTGAATCCTTTTTCCCTTCTTTTTTAAATAAGGCAAATCTTTTCAGTGACACAGCAGTCAAAAATGCTTTTGAATCTGTGAATAAAAGAGTGTCCATATCTTTCTGCAACTGGTTTTGCATTATATAGGTACACTGTTTAAATGTTGGGCAGGAAGCAGCAAAGCGTAGTCAGGCCATACAATAACTAGTAGCAAGTATCTCAGCTCAAGTGGAATATTGATCAATCAAGTAAGCAATCAAGTAAGCTGCTCTCCTGCCTCTCAGTCTAGAACTTTGATACCCAACTCAATGTTAAAACTGCCAGGCTTGTCAGAGAATTCAGATTAAGTATCTGCACTTCAGGAAAGGGAGTCCATAAATTAACTTCTAATGCTGATGACATTCAGAAAAAAAGAGGCTTTCATTGTCATTCATGGTTCAGCACTTCTGGACTAGCAGATTTTTAAATTTCATGTGCCATCCAGCCCCACAAGCCACTATGGGTTTTTGATTTCATCATTGTAATACTTCAAAGAAATTTGAATAACAGGCTGAGTAAGGTTACAGTTCTGAGCAGTTAGTAAAAAGGAGAGCCAACCAGCAGCATGGCTTTTACTTGGTAAACATGCCTGTTAGATGTGACTCCTGAGAAAGTCCATTACCTTTTTCATCATACACGTGTTTTTTATAAAATTTGCAATGTAATTAGTGTTGAAATGGAGAAATCAGAATTTGAAGATCTTTGTTCTTTTCAGAGGTAACATATAAAGAATAAGAAAACTCTATACAAAGCTATGAGTGCAAATACCTGTTTGACTTTTGGCAGTCTGCCCTTCTTCACTTTAGTCTCGTCTCTTTCCAGAATTAACTTTGAAAGCAAAGTAGAGCTATTTGTTAGAAGCCAGGTAATTTTTGTTCCATTACAAGTTTTGAGTGGTCTTTTGGCAGAGAATACACAGAAATCCTGCTTCTGGTGACCATTGCAGTAGTATGACAGGAAATGGTCTGTGGTAAAAATTTAGTATAATGTGTATGTTAATAATTTCCTACAACTGTTCCCGTAATTCCTGTGAAATTTAAAAGAACAAAAGTAGTGAAGTGCTTACAAAAACAAAGACAAAACCCAAAACTCTATTGTATATAATAAAGTAACATTTTTTCTTTAGCATTTTTAAAGCTACTTTTAAAATATAATGATAAAGTGTTATAGTCCCACTTAACAGGCAGGTTTGGAAGATGGATGAAAATGCTTGTCATTTTCTACTGTGCTTTGGAGTACCTTTCATAAGCGTTTATGTGGAATTTGAACAAGGATTCTACGTCTACATACCATAGCCTGGATAAAATTTTCACTACCTCTGCAATAAAAAAAAATAATCTTACCACATCCAGCAGTAAAATTCTTCAATAACTAGGTACAAGAATATGACTCTCAAGTTTATTCCTTTACAGGAAATAAGTCAAAAGCTTCATAAGTGTCCAAATATGGAAGCTGAGTTTTTGTGTGTTAAGCAGTGCGTAAGTGAAACAGTTTCATGGAATCTGAAAAGAGAATGTTGAAATGCAATGTCAGGTCAACCATTACTTGACTACAGAAAGGAGGGGTTTCAAGTTCAGATTTAATATACATACATCTTTATGCATTCAAGTATTTCTGCAGTAGTAAAAAGTCATACACCAATTAAGTGGGAAACAATGAATGTTCATTAAGTATAAAATTAAAAAATGAGAAAATTGCGAAGTTATATTTGGTAAATATATCAGCCATCAAGAAAGTATGTCAGTCGCAAGATACACATGTCCTGTGTGCTGGTCATCTAGTGAGATGCACAGATGTTTTAGACTAAGACATCATATATTTATGTCAAGAATCATGTGAATTTCTGCCCATGCACTCAGAATAGCTTTCCCGAGAGTAGCCTTCTGAAGAGCTGGCTAGCAGTTTTGTTTGACTGGGAAAGTAAAAAATTATAGCTGATTATCGTTTTGTTTCTCTGACTTAAAGGTGTACTGGAATTAGAAATTGTCTGCAAGGAGTAAAATATTACTGTCTTGTAAATATTCATGGCTCTGTTGCAGAAAGGAAATAAAATGCAAACTTTTTTCTGAACAGCTTCAGGACTTTTTATTCGAAGAGCAGTTACACTGTTCCCTTTTCCTCCATATTCATAATTGTAGTTCCTAATTATTTGAGGTCATTATGTATCTTCCATCTTCCAGAGGTCAAAGATACTAATTCTCTTCATGAATAATTTATTCAACAATTGATTAGGTAATGAGTGAAATAGCTGAATACATTTTTCACTGGAAAATAATAGACTATATAGGGATATAGTCCTGAAATAAAAATACGTGAAATAAAAAATGTTTGAAAAATAGCTACAGCAAATAATTCAATCAACCATAAGCCTCGATATTTTATTTTTCTACATGAAGTTTATCCATAATGTGTACTTTACATTCTTAAAATTAATGGTAAGAAATTAGGGTTTACCTTTATTTGCATACATAGTTCTTGGGTAAATTAACAGTTTTGATAAATACCTATCCTTTTTATATTTTCTCTTTGTTATTGAAGGTTTATTTGCAATGGAAGGCCTCTCAACTCTGTCAAAGACTGTCACCTTTTTATGCAAGATACCATATACACATCTGATGAAAGGCAGCTCTTGTCCAGATGACCTCGATTTAAAATAAGGAATATTAGTAATAAAGAGCAGAGGTGTAGGGAACTGCTATTACCTGCCTGAATGATAGATTCTGTAGCAGAAACCATGAATTCTACATTCTTGTTTATTGCTTAACTCTGACTATGCAGTGCTAATTACTTAAACATTTACAGAAGATTATAGTTAACTCAGCTCGATCAGATTATTTTTAATTTACAATTTTTCAATTAAGTAATCTCAAACTTTCAATAAGGTTTATTCAAAGGCATCTAGATTTCTGTAAAATTCCCGTTGAACCAAAAAGTTCTTAATTTCCAATCAATATCTTGGTTTGTGAAGGCTGTGTAGGAATACTCAGGGAACTGAAAGAAGTAGAAGCATTTGACAGTGACCAGATATCAAAATCATTTGTTTAGCACTGCAAGATATAGTCATGCTCCTTTGCACTTTCTGAATTTCTCTAATAAGAAGGAGCAGAGCCTGAAACAATGAGGATCTGCCACACATGTTATGACACTACAGATTGTTATTCTCTTTCTAGACTCAAATGTAAATATTTTACAGGGACAATCTATGCTTGATGCCTGCTGTTACCGAATGCAAGCAAAAGAGCTGGTACAGAACAACTGTAGTCTCCTAAAGATGATTATACCCAGATAAAGAAATGAACTCTGGATATTTTACTGATGAGTTCTTTATTGGTTAACCTTAAAAATAAAAGATAGTGAACTTTGAGGATAAACTTAGGTTTGAAAATCCTTTAGTTGGAAATGGAATTTCGTGCTTACCTATGTTTCTACTTTCTTGCTGGAATGTTATGTGTATATGTGCAACTAATATATTTTTGCTTTTAAACTGAGTATAAATCTGAAAGATCTTTTTTTTTTTTAAATTGAAATGTGATTTTTTGGGGCTTTTTTTTTTTTTAATAAGAATATAAAACCCAGTCCATTTGCTTCCCAAACAAAACATTTTAATTTCTTTTAGTTCTTTATTTGCTCCGTAATGAAAGTATTTGGCTGAAATGTTCATGTACCTTTAATTCTGCTTAGGCACAGTTCTTTATCAGTGTTCTAGTTTTGTACTGTCTCACAGTTCCTACAAATACTATTCTTTATGTTCTGTTTTCTTCTTTGTGTCATGACCATAATACTTTAAGATATGTTCTTATGTGATTTTATTTATGTATCTGGTAGAATCTCATTGAAATTATCTTTACATTCCATAGTTATGTATTATACCAGTTTAACGCTTAAAATACTCTGCAGCTGTGAGGGACATCTTACCCCTGTCTTCCAGCAGTCCATCAGGTTATTTTAGACAACTTATATTCACAGTCTGAGGTTCTTTTCTAGTTGTAAAAGAGGAATAAATTTATTTGCCTTATGCCACGGGATATTTGAAAATCTACTGAAGAAAGATAAGATACTGAAGAAAGATAGGGAAAAAAGTTCTCCACACATCCCTCTTCCCTGAATATTACATTATGCATTTATTTTCATCCTAAACCAGAGCTAAAATAAAAATTTGAGTTTCTATAGGGGAAAAACTTAATTCTGAAGAGCATTAATGTAAGGCCGTTATGAAATCCGTATCAGTGATCTGTTTCAAAAGCCGACAAAAAAAAAAAAAAAAAAAAAAAAAAAAGGCTAAATAGCTAACATTAAATAGAGTCTAAAGCAATAATTTGCTTTATTGGAAAGAAAATAATGAAAGGTTGCAGAGAAAACAGCTTCTAATAAATATTATGCATTTGCTAATTATTCCACTAATTATTAAGATGATTAACTGGTTGTAATTTTGAGTTTCATCATAATTCTGTTAAGTGACTGTGAAAATATTGGTTTTATTTTTGTCTGATTTTTTGTGATTTTTTGCGATCATAATTCCAGAAGAAACTTCCGAAACATGACTAAGTGTATCCCTATGGCCACCAGAGCAGAGTCTGGGGGTTTTTGTCTTGTTATTTTTGGAACATTTGACCTACCCTGTACTTGCAATGCAGTTTAAAAAAAAATAAAATAATAAAATCACAAATATTTCCTCAGCAGTGAAATTGTTAGACTTTGTGTATAAGAGCCTTGTTGCCACCATACTTTGTAATACTACTACTACTTAGCTCAGCGTATTTGCTGTGCTTTGGGATTGCGCTTTAAATAAAATTTTTCGACTCCATAATGAAACACAGTTACAAAAATAAATTACATGGTAAAACAGTTACAATAAAGACCTGGTAGGGTGTTTGGGGGACAGGGAGATTTAAATAATTCTTCCTTTTCTCAAATACGTGCAGTTGTTAAATAGGCTGGTAAATCCATATGCTGTTGAAGTAGTTTTGGCTTAATTTACTAGTGGCACAGGAATTTAGACAATTTATTGTAACACTGAATCAAATTCAGTGTTTTAACAGTTTGAGGCATTTTAACATAAAAATTAACTTCAAGATTTCTTCTTTAACTGGAGGATATATAGAAATTTCTTAGAAGAATCTAGAAAAGTAAAAATGGCATCACTGAGTAAGAATATGGAGAGTGTTTATTCTTATTAGACCATGCCTCTGATGTTTAGGTTTCATACTTCTTGAAACGTTTTTGAAAGGCTGAAGTTATATTGCATTTAGAGAAAAACATTGCAAGCGTTTTCTAGTCTCTGTTCTCTTGAAAAGTTTTTGCCATTCGACAGGAACAATCAGACTGAACGCAAACAGAAAGTTGAATTTACTTGGAGACTGCATGGAACAGCATTGTACCATAACCAAAAGTACTAATGCAAAACTTTAAGCCAGAGGCCGCAGTATGAGTGGCGTATGGGGTTTAGTGTTATGATCTTATCTACAATAGCCAAATTTGTCTCTAAAGTACATGAGTAAAAAACACGTGGAAGTAGATGCAGTTTGTGACATTTCCAGAGGAGGAAAAAAGCATCAAGTTAAAATAATCTGACTTGAAGAGTTGCAGGTGGGAGTAAAATTATACCTAGAGAATGTTTGGGAGTGTTTTCTTGAGGTAGGAAAGCTGTCAATCAGACAAAAAGATCTTAAGGATTTCAGGTACACCACAACTAATTTCCTTAGGAACATTTTTCTCATCCAGAGACTGCAAAGGGGAGTTCTTTGAAAATGGTAGAAAAATGTAGAATTAAGGTTGGGTGGAAGATGACTTTGCTTATGAACTAAGGGAGGTAACAACTTCTACCACTGCAGTATAATTTCTAGGAGAGCTGGCTGATGCCTAGTGTTTTCCTAACTTTGATAGATCAGCAGCGTTCTGGCAGGTTCGGTTGGAAAAACAGATCATGGTTTTGAGGACGATCAACATCCCATTTGGGAGACATGCTTAAGATTGCAGTTTGGATGGTGCTTGGCACCCTAACTATTTCACAGGAAAATACAATAAATTGTCATGTTTCAACCAGATTATGTTTTGATCTGGGGGAGAAAAAAAGCATTTAAGTGTCATGGTTTAAGCCCAGACATGAGTTAGGACTGTGATCAGGTTTGAATAAAGTTGAAGTAGCTGGGATAAAACTGAACAAACATGTAAATTCTGTACAACAGAAATATCTATCTGGAAAATAGTCTAGGATATACTGTGAAAAGGAAGATCATATCAAGGCTATTAACAGCACGTTTTTTCCTGCTAGTATGAGATACCTTGAAATGATGATCAGCCTGGAAAAAATAGTACCTCATTTTGAATACAGACTAGCAATTTAGAAGATGCTTTCTGCAGACATGTCCAATGGACATTGAATACCAATTTTCACAACTGAATAGGAAGAGGTAGCTGAAGCAATATGACATAAGTGCAAATAGAAGCTGTACACGTCTAAGGAAGCTGTTGGTCTTTTAGAATGCCAAAGTCAACACTAGCGACTGCTGTCTTTTTTGTTGTTAGCACTACGTAATCCAGAATGGCCCTGTCCTCAAGTAAGGAAGGAAGTCCGTCTCATGCTTATAGTCTACAGACAAACTACTTCCTATGAGACACTTCTGTTAGGAAAGCAGGCTGTGATTGGCATTTTTAGCCAAAGGAAAAGGCAACTCTTTGTATAAGAATATGCAGGTTTTTGTTTCTTTGTTTTTCTTTTTTCTTATTTTTTTTATTTTTAATTAAAATAAGACTTCAGAAAGAAAAAAAAAAAAAAACAACCCAAAACAAAACAGAAAATATCACAGGTATTAGTATCAGAGTGTGAGTGCCTGCTTGCTGGTTTTCTGTCCCTTTTCTCATTTATGGCAAAATGCTGCAGAAATGAAATATATTTTCCTGGGTTTTGTCACTGGTTAACAATATTTAGTAGTTCCAGCACAGTACCTCAGACATTCAAAGAAAGTAATTGGAAGTCAACTCTGAACTAAACAATTGCCTTGTAAATGACAATTGTGATTGCTAGATTTGCTATAGGCAGAACAGAGTTAAGCCTCAACTTGAGGATAGTAGGAGTAATTAGAAGGAAAATTAAAAAAAAAAAAAAACCACAAACAAACCCTATAGTTTCTTTTAACTTCAATGTACCATGAGCTATATTACTTGCCTATCTCTTTCTCCACTGAATTTAAGGCTAATGTAGATCTACAGGCAGTGCATGCGTGATGTCTGAGCTACCTCTAACATCGTCCAGTGATTCCAAAATAACTAAAAGTTACAGAGACTGAAGTCCTTTTCTGCACATGAGTTGTACAGCATTTTCAGCAAGCAGAAAAAGATCAGCTGTTTTGTAGTCCACCTTCTAAGGCAAATGCTCTTTTTTGTACTCCAGGATGCTCTATATGGTTATTGGAGGAGAGGCCAGGAAGAGAAGAAAAATAGTAGCGAGGCAAATACCATTGGAAGACACCTGGGCACAGACAGTGGAAGAAGTGAAAAGGTAAGAACAATTCTAGAATTCACTCAGTGTTGTCTGTCTTTGATGCAAAACTCAAATGAGGACTTGTCATTCTGTGCTTACGTACAAGATGGCCTGATATATGATCAGTACCTGCATCATAATATAACTACATAACATGAAAATTAAATTGAAGGCACAGCTAGGTAAAGTAAGAATTACATACAAACATGGTGATTTATATAATTCATCATCAGTAGAGGACTATGTACATAGTTTAATATCACTGACTATACAGAAGGAAGTGCTATGATGTTCTGAATATTTAGTGGAAGGGTGTAAGGTATTCTATACTTGTAGTATGCTGTCCAGTAGATTATTTTACTACACCTACTATCCAGAGATGCTACAATGGACTCCAAATAATGAAGCAAAAAGACTCCATTCTCGGACTTAGGCTTAAATGTATCCTTGGTTTATTGTACATTTAACATGCAAGTTTTAAAACAGAATAATTGAATTTACAAGGAAAAACATATGTAACAGTTAAAGCTTAAGTTCAGTATTTGCAGAGCAAATCCTGTCCACTAACCTGTGTATCCCAGTTTCTGTGATACATCACATGACATATGCCATTATGTAGCTGGTGAGCTAGGCTAGCACTCAAAGTATTCACTTAAGAGGCTGTTTCATGTGACTAAATGTGGGAGGGTGAAGGCCACTGTTACTTTGATAAAATAATATATTTTCTAGGACAGAAATCCCCTCTCCAGTCTGAGCTACATTTTCTTCTAGTCAGTTCTATTAGTCACTGCTCTAATACATAGACTATAGAATATAGGTTAATGCTTTACAAAAGGTTTATCATTCTGAGGTTAAATATGAATAAACAACAGCCTGTTCCTATGCTAAAAAAAAAAACTTCTGCCAAGTTCACAGCCATGGTAAATTCAATTTTATTTGGTAACCTAATAACTACTTGTTATGAAAGGTTATTTCACCTATAAACATCTGCTTTTAATCTGTCTTTGCACTATGATTGTTTAAAAGATACTGTCAAGTTTTTAATTACTGTATCTAATAGAGCTGTTCAGATTTCATCCAAGTTGTTAATGGTGCACTCCTTTTCTTTTTTCTACTACAAAAAATAGTAATTTAGAGCAGTGATAATGAATAAAATGAAGTAACTTAAATATCTATTTTTATTGCCTCAGCTTTGTAACTTTAGTTTGCCTGTAAAATAATCAATGGTACCAAGCAATATAATGAAGTTCGGGATATGTTTGTTGTTCTTTAAATTCTATGACTCACTGAACTGAAAGCCAAAATCTCAGTTTTGCTAAGAGCTATTTGATACTGTATATCTAAATGATACACTTTAATAGCTATATCTTCCCCAAAATAGCTAGTAAAATGCTGCATTTGAAAGCTGGTATT
This sequence comes from Lathamus discolor, assembly GCF_037157495.1. Lineage (NCBI taxonomy): Eukaryota > Metazoa > Chordata > Aves > Psittaciformes > Psittacidae > Lathamus > Lathamus discolor. The sequence continues at coordinate 47,538,022 of NC_088886.1, read as the reverse complement.
TTTACTGGGAACATTACGTGGTACAAAACTGACTTTTTTTTCTATACGCTGCCCAGGTTTTGCAGATTGTAATTGCTATTGCAAGGAATATTCAAATGCTTATCATTATTATTATTGTACATAGATCTGTATAATTCTCAAGACTATATTCCCACATTTAATGATGTCGTCGTTAGTTTTCTATTAATCTGAAGACAACAACCCCATTTGTAAGTGTGATGTAGAATATACATATGAATAGGTTGTGGCTGTTCGAGATGACCTTTCTGATCTGAGATTTTCTGAATATGGATTAAGAAGGTCAGTCATTAATGCCATTCAGCTAACAAGTGAGCAATTTTATGGAATTCATTTTAGTCCCAGAGCACCAACTCCTGAATATATTAGTCTCAGTATGCAAAACATATTATTGTTAATCACTTCCAGTCAACTGCTGGGAAAAGAATTCTACATGCTGTTCCTGTAGGTTAAACTGAAAGATTTGGTCAGTGGCTTAATATAAGTTTCCAGAAAGACATTAGCCTTGGGTTCTTCCAAGTGGTAGAAAAAGTAGAAGTTGTAACCTTAGTTTCTTCTATCTGTGGTAAATTTTGCTTTCAGATTATGCTTTTAGGTGGCAATTTGCCTTAGATTACCATGGTGAATTTCTTCAGTAATGTCTTCTTTTGCTTCAGAAGTTGTCTGTGAAACAATCTCATTCTAATAGAAGCATTTCTATGACAGAAGTATCTTTCTTTTTATTAGTTGTGAAATATTTTTATATGAACCTCTATGTAGACTTTTTCTGTGAATTTTTAAACACAGAAATCCTTAGGTATTCTCTCAAAAGTTTAAGATCTCTTTCCTACCACTCTGTAAAAAATGGAGAAAGAGAGAGGCTTCTTCAAGGGGCAGATCAGAACAGAAGTTTACTATTCAGTATGAAGAGCTTATGCCTTTGTAGACTCTGGTATTAGACTGCACATGCAGGTTTGACAGATGCTTGTTTGTCAGGGCTGCAAAAACACCTTTACTGTAAAGTTTCCATACTGAAGGAAAACTAACGTTCTAAGGCTCTAACGTAACAGCAACAATGGAATGTAAATCTCAATATTGCAACATTTTGCTTATAAACACTAATCTTAGTGGGATCCACAGGCCCAGTTAAGGACAAGGAGCAGGAAGACACTGCTAACAAAGTTAATCTAACAAATATAATTTGCTAATCTCCTAAATCTGCTTAAACATAAGACAAACCTTTTTCCTGGAAAGGAGACTGAACACTAAAACAGTGTGGAGTCTCTGTCTGTAGAGATAATCAAAGTCCAGCTGAACAGGTTCCTGAGCAACCTGGTCTAGGTGACCTTGCTTGAGCAGGGGGTTTGGATCAGTTGACCTCTAGAGGTCCCTTCCAAGCTCAGCAGCTCTGTGATTCGGTGAGATATTTTCAGCTTCCAAAAGAGGAGTAGGTAGCATCATGATTCCTTCAGCTAAGTAGGCTTCAGATGTGAATCAGATCCCTCACGTAAGGCAGCCTTTGCACTAAAAAAGGTTAAATGTGCACTCATGATTTCATTATTTTTGTGTTATTTTGGCCATGGGGCAAAGACACTCTTTCAGTTGTGAGTCATACTAGAGAATGCCTGGTATAAGGGGAATGACAGATATTTCCAAGGCAAATGTGCAATTATTCTTTTATTCACCACTGAAGGGTTTAAGTCAGCACATATAAAGAAGGCTATAAATACACAAACTCCTTCATTTTCTCTACACATAACACTTGTAAATACCATTGAAAAGACTGCATGTGTCCAGCGATATTTGTAATTGAATAAAAAACATAAGAAAATGAGATCTCTAAGGGAGAGGTGGGAATGAAATTCACAGCTCTGGATTAACACAGCGTTGCCAGTTACAGATAAGTAAAGAATGTCTTACAAATAGGCAAAGGTAACAAAAGAAATAGCAAGCTGTTGCTAGAATAAAACACATGCAGAAAGGTGTATGACCAAACATCCAGAAAGGAGAGTGAAATTGAAATATCAGTGTGACCTGGTGCTGCTGAACTCCCTGTTTTCAAACACAAAGAATAAGCTCTGTTTGCTGTAAAGAACTCATGCCCACTTTCTACATGAGGTTCTCTAATACATAGCAAGTAGTGACCTTTAAACTACCTTGACAGATAGCAGCTGACTAGAAAATTACAGTCATTAACAGGATATCTAGAGAGCAGACTATTGTAAAAAATGATACTAAAAGGCAGATGTTAGCAATTTGCAACCCCAAAAGACAGCTAAAATAAAAACCTACATTTCTAGCATTCAGAAAAAAATGCTGAGATTCAGCATTCACAAAAATAAAAGGTGCATACATTTTTCGCATCTCTACAGCCAAAGTTTATGTGAACCAAGCGTAGAAAAATACTCTGATTATTCAAATACAAATTTGTTATAAAATTTCAGTTACTTGCATTCACTGAAAGTAAAGGTTCTAAGTGAAATCAGTTTAGCCTTGTCCAATCCAGGTATTTCTCTTAGTTGAAAAACTTATTAATGTTAGTTATTTAATATCCTTTTTAAAAAATGGAGGGAAAAAAATCTATGAACAATCATTTTACAATTTCTCTTTCTATATGGTAGTTGACCCAGAGAATAAAACCGGTTTAGGCTATTCTTTCTGAATTTTCACAGCAATACAAACTAAGCAATACTGAAACATGTAATGCCATAATCTTGGTCATTGCAAACTCATGTCAAAATTGTCAACAGTGACACAGTGGTACATTTCAACTGGAACAGAAGTTTTCAGGTGGCCAATGAATTTCTCAAGAATCTGTGGTCAGCAGAGACAGCACCATGTAGCATCTTTGCATGCCACCATACCTGGACTGATTTTGCTGCTGAAAAGATAATAAAAATGTGGCTAGAATTCATAGAAGCATCAAGAAAGAGGAAAGAAGAGTTGCACATGTGAACAAAACCTGACAGAAACTAATTATGAAAAGTTATTAGTATGCTGTATTAAAAAAAAGTCAGAAAAGATAGCTGTAGAATGTAGAGAATGGAATAATATTCTCTCCTCTTCCTCGCCTTCCCACCCACCCCCCAAAAAAATAAAAAGGAAGTCCTAAATTCTAAATTTAGCTTAGACAAGTGTATTTCAGTGTAAAAGAAAATCTGCATGTGCAGACCATTAAATTTAGTGAATTAGCTATGCTTTCCCTGTTCTTAGATTCACAAGTTGTTGAAAAAACATATCAAAAGTCGTACTCCTTTCCAAACGTAGAACTTTGTAAATACAATTTATGATATGAAAGACTTTGTTCGAGGCATTAAATTTGTTTTGTTAAATAGTTTATTTTCATTTGAATCAAAGTCTTTTTTTTTTTCTTTCTCATTTGAAGCATCCCACTGTCTGCAAATATCCTTGAGTAGTGGCCTCTCCTCCAGATGTTTCAGGAATGTAGTCATTCTGTCTCTTTTTTTAAATCATTAATTGCTCTGTCTTTTTAGGTGAATGGTTAGAACTTAAGTGCTTAGGAGAATGTGACTGTGAGGCCATGTTAAACTAAGGCCAGCAAGGGCACAAGCGGGAACCGTAACTCATGTATGTTTCTGATCACTGACCCTGAACTTGCCTTACACTCTTTCACATAAATTATGACAAACTGAAAAGAATTACAATGAAATATTTTTTCAGGGAGTGGCAGGCTTAACAGTGCCTTAACAGAGACCCTTGGAAGCATGGTGTGCTGCCTTTGGATCCTGCCATTCTTCAAATACTAAGTTTGAAAGATTTCAGTTTGGGACTTCTGTCCCGTTCATCTCATTCTTTTTAAGAGTTTCCTGAAGCTTCATCTCCTCTCTGACTGGATCAAGCAAGCTGTTTTACCAGTTAGCTTACTACTCTGTTGCTGTCTTTTATAAAGCATATGATGACTGGTTACTTGTCAAGATTTTATTTGCTTGGTTGGTGGACTTAAAGTTTCTTTAGTTGTGGCATCTTAGAAGAATTTTTCTTCAAAAGGTCAGGTGACACCTTTGCTGGGGAGCTATGGAAGGGTCTCCGTGACTCTACTACCACAGAGGCTGTGTTTGTAACTATGTGTTTGCATAAAGATAAGCTACGTATCATACTCCTAAAAGCATCTGCAAAGGCCAGGATCATTATATCAGTACTGACCAACATTAAAAAAAAAAAAAAAAAAAGAAAACGTAAATGCCATAATTTCTCCTTAGGGGACTAAAAAGGAAGCTTAGTCAAGGGATATGAAGAATAAAAGACAGCATCTGTTGGTTTCGCACTGATTTTCAATCCTGGTCACTGAATAGGCTGAATGTTCTTATGAGGTTCTTAGGCCAAAATAATTTGCTGTTAATACTGGTTTCTACTAAGGCTACTAATTAGCCTGTTTTAATAAAGATGAAATTTTGCCAGCTTAATTTCGGTCAACTTACTGGGTTTCAATCAAAATTGGGATTAAGTTCGTACATGAACAAAAAGGGAAAAAAAATACTGTTTCTTCTTATTATCCACTGAGACTTAGTGGGTAGTAGCAACTGACACAGCCTCCTCCTGCGTTTGTTTAAGGTTGGAGGAAAAAAGTCTTGATTTTTTTTGAGGAACAATCAAGCAAGAAAATGAGAACGGGTTGAAGCAACCGGTTATTTTTTTTAAGGAGTAAAGTGCAGTTTTGAAGTGTTTCAGTTGCCTTCTATTTTTAACATGATTCTTAACACTTTTTTTTCCTGCATCATAAACAGTTTTGAATAGCAATTCATTGTGAGATTCTTTTCAGTCTTTTAATTTTCTGCTTTCTTCTTTCTTTTTTCTTTTTTTCCCCAAAATATTTTAAGCTGAAGACTCACTGGAACTGGTAACAGATTCTGTTTAAGAAATAGTTATTTTCTGAAAAAAATGCTTTCCACCCTGCAAGCAAAGTTTTTATCAACGTTGTTCTCTTGATTTATCGTTGAATTACTACTATATTTTAAAAGCAGCAGTGGGCTTAACAGGATATGACATTATATTCATAGTGAATAAACATAGTTCAAAACCACAGAATATCTGTAACCTAAGCATAAGACATTCTTCAAAAATTACAAGGTCCTTTTTCTCATCTCATCCAAAGCATGTGATCAAGAGCCTTTATGGTGTATGAAATTGCTGGAAACCGCTGGTTCTCCAGGTATTGGAGCAATTGTATGTCAGCAATTCTCAGCCTGAAGATCTGTTAATTTACTTTTCATGTTTAACAGCATATGAAAAATCTGTACCTAAACAGGAAAGCAAGTAGTGGTTTTCAACTGGCTGTAGTTACACAGTTTTGTTGAATAGGGTTGGGTTTTTTCCTTTTCATTTTTTCTTGCACCTAATCTCTGTGTGATTGAAGGTCAGTTCAGAAAATGTCTAGATGACTTAGAGCATGACTTGCATTTGAAAGCCAAAGGGACCTTGTGCTCCTAAATCAGTTGCATGTGTCTGGGAATCCCACTGAAGTCTACAAACAGTTCTCTAACTTCGCTGTAAATTAAATGTGACCCTAGTTATAAAGATAAATTTCATGGTGTGAATTAATTCTATAGGCTTCTTTTGTCTGTAGATGGGCTAGACATACTGGTAGAATAGCACTGGGAGGAGTGAGTGTACTTTCTTTTATAGATTTATGCTATTTCTATTCTTATAGAAAAAGTGTAGCCCTCATTCATATTAATTAGCTCTTCATTTAGAAGCTTTATGGATATTTGAGTGATGACACATAAAACATAATTAATTTGTTACTGCCTTTATCCACTAATTGTGAATTTCTCTAAAGGAATCTTTAGATTTTGATGTGTCATGGAGGTAAAGAAGCTTTATATGAACCTAAATTAATAATACTGTTATTTAGAAGGGCTTTTGTCTCAGGAATTCATATAACAGCTGGTATGAAACCGGGGGGAGAGAGGAGAGGAGGGAAGAGTTTCTCTTGCCCTTCTATTAATTTTTTCTAATAACCTGTTTTCAAATGCTTCACTGACTTTATCACACTCAGTAATTCTCTGACTTAGGCATATGTACAGAATCTAAGAAGGAACACACAAAAAAACCCAACACTGAGGATATTCAATGCTATGGTGAAACTGCAGGCAATGAGTAATACAGCATTTACCAAATTCTTCCATTTGATTCCTAGTCATAGAAAAGTAAAAGGGTAAATTTTATACTGGATTGTGTTGAATCAACTAACATTTAGGATATGGAAACCAGGCAGGCTGCTTGGTTACCTTCCAGTAATTTACAATGGGCAGACTGCCCAGGCCAGCTAGCCATGCACTGAGTGCTCCGCTCCTGAATTGGAAGTCTCCAATCCAGGAAGGTTTCCCATCCTGAATGCCTCACTTTTGGCCATGTGCCTGTGTTTTATCCCAGTCTGATAATTAATATTCTTACTGGTCACAATGCACTGAATGACAGATAATCTGTTATTGTTAAGCTCTATATAAGTAAATAAAGTTTTATATTATGAAATCACCATAGAAGCACATGTAATGGAAACAGGAAGCTTTTTGTTATGTACAGCATGTGTATATGTATATATACTGTGTGTGTATACAAAGACTATATGCTAAATAGATAATTTTATGTATATAAATGTTATGTTTGTATACATTAAGCCTCTATATGTAATAGGTAAATTGCCAAAATGAGGGAATTCCAATTACCAGGCAGGTCATGTAGTTGACATGATACATACAAAGCCAAACTGAATGCCAGTTGTTATGCTAACACTGAGCAATAAGAATACAATATACTGATTAGAACATGAATTTTGGAAACAGCAAACAATGAATACAACTAAACAAAAATAGGAAAAGGCTGAAATCTCAGTTATAAATTTAAAACCCAAATCATATAATGTTATGAAAATATTAAAGTGCAAGTTGATAAAGTTAAAAGGAAAATATTTAACCATACTAGAATGACACAATTAAACTGATCATGCCTGAAAAATGGTATTTCCAGGTTCTGAGAAGTCCAGTAATAAATCAGCACCCATGGCATACAAGTTTATCATTGCACAGCTTCTCTACAAACAAAGCTTTGCAAAATGGCTACATTTATATTTATTTGCATGTACTTTAATGTCTGCTCTAACTTCTGTATATACCCAATCAAGAAACAAGGTCTCATTATATCTTTACAAAACATGCAGGGTTTTTTTCAATATAGTGAGATTTTTCAGTGTTATTATGTGTACAGTTGTTTTGATTTAAAGATACATTTCAACACAAATTACTCATACATGAAAGGGTATTATTGTAAATGAAATAAAGTACAACCTGTTGCAAGGTCTTTAAGCTGAATTCTGTAGCAGAGTGGGAAGATAAAAAAGCAGTGAAGGTTTATGACAAGGCTCTCAGTGCTATGAAGTTGTAAATTTCTTGCAGACGTACATGTTGGAGTGCTTGCTGATCCATAAGTATAGTCCATTTGGATATTGGTAGTAAATGAAGCATTTTAAAAATTGAAGGTCTGTAAGACAGACAGAAAATGATACACCCAGAGCCTTAAACCATGTCTAAGGAATCTTGGAATGTTTAATTCCATGGGCTGTGCTAAAACTTTAGAAGATAAATAAAATGAAGATCTAGCAGCATCTGTTGCAATAGTAAAAGTGCATTTGTGTCCTAAGTTTATAGTTAGTTTAACAAGTTGTCCTATGTGCTGACTTTTTCAGAGCATAAGCTTTTAGGCTTTTTTTATTTTATTTTATTTTTTTTTTAATGTGGGAAAATATAACAAGTTTTTAAATGAATAAACTGTACATTTCATGGTAATTGCAGCAACAGAATTACTCTGGGCTAATCTGTATTGCTTACCTATTACTGCTTAAACTTAGATACAAAGAAGGGGAAAACTATAATGCCGGCGGGAATGAGTGGGAATAGCAAAAACTCCTACAAGACCTGTGAATCCATCCTCACCAATACATCAAATTAAACTGGTCTTCGTTTTGTTTTTACCCTGAAGATTGGCAGTGATGAAATTTCATTGGGTTTTCATTTTTAGCTCTCTCAAAGCAACTTTTTTCCAAGTTACTGGCTGCTATTCACCATCCAAGTAGGATACCAGGCTACTTTAAATAAATCATTTGACCTCTCTGAACCTGAGTTCATTAAAATTTCTAAAATACTTTATTTCTCACTGCATCTTTGTGCCAAAGATCAGGGGTCTTAACTCAGATTTGTAAGCTGCTTAGATAGATATAGATAGCAATAATTGTATATTTTATTATTGTTAGAAATTAAATTTGCTGAACAATCTTATGTAAAAAGGACAGAAAAAGATTGGCTTAAGTGAAACAAATCTCTTCTTAACCTCATGAACTCTTCAAGGTTGCTTATATTCTTAAGTACTTGATCATGATGCCCAAGAGAACCAGGAAATGACATTGTTTTCATATTGAATACTCCAGAACTTTCCATTGTATACTAAAGTAAGGTATCTCTCAGCCCACTTTTTTCTCTTCCTGTCTGACATGAAGCCACTGGATTATCAATTCACTTCCATGGCACAATAGAGTTGGGGGAGTGTTCTTTCACCCCTCTTTTAGGTAGTTTTATTTTCTTATGTGGTGCTGCTTACCTTGTGTTTTTACAACTTGACAGTGTTCAGCTTTTATGGAAATAAATTTTTAACTAAAGAAGGCATGGATATAAATATTACAACAAAATCATTGTCTACTTGATAGAATTCTGGTTAAATGAAATTGCCTCAGAGAATCTGTTTATACAAATGCCCTTTCCATAAAAGAAACTATGTTAAAAGTCTTTGACCTGATACATTCTCTGAGGGTATTTGTGTTTAATTGAGTCTTAACCCTTTTTCTAATCTATAAGTAACCACTGAACAGAAGCAATGAAACTTAAAGTGCCTCCTGGACTAAGACTCAGGAGACTTGAGGCAATTGTTTGCTATCCTGAGTCTTTCCAGGAATTTCTGAGCATTTTTTAGGTGTTCCTTAATCTAGAGCCTTTCTGGTTATTTGTGATTTCCAAGAATTCATCTCTGTTTTCTAGGATTCCTATCTTGTGTTTTTGTAGGTATTTCCCAGTCATCTTCAGGAATTTCTCATTCCAGAACATTTCTAGGAAATTTGCCTTGTTTTATTTGAATTTCCATGTAGTTTTGAGTAGTTTTTCTGTCCTTTTAGGTATTTCCACAGCTTTCTAACAATTCCAAATTCTAGAACATTTCTAAAAATCTTTGAATGGTTCTGAGGAAGTTCATTTTACTTCCTGAAATTTCACTAATCTAGAAATTTTACAGATCATTCAGTGAGCAGTCTAGGAATTTCAGGGCAATTTCCTATTGCATTTGAGGTCTTTAAAACTGCTGCTTAAGATTTTTTCTCTTCATAGAATCATTCTAAGAGTTCCATAGTTCTTTGTATTTTTTTTTTTCTCATGTTCTCCAAGAATCCCTTTATGTAGAACCTTTCTAGGAAAATTCCAATGGTTTCTATGCATTTACGCATCATATTCCCTTCCAGGAATTCTTCTGTTTAGAATCTTTCTAGGAATGTTGCCATCTAGAACCATTTTAGGATTTCTCATTGTAAAGGCATAAGGAGCGGAAAAATGGTCAGTTATATTCGCAGCTCTATTTATAAAATAATGTGTGGCTGGGTAAAAAGAACCAAGGTTTAAAAAAAAAAAAAAAAATCAAACAAAAAACAAAACACAAACCGAACTGTGAATTACGGTAGCTTACGGTAGCAGTTTAGGTCATGGAATTTTCACCTGTGCTAGTACTTGCCAAATACATACTGCTTGGAGCCAAGTTTTGGTATCAGACTGATGAAATTAACACCTCAGCACAACAGGGCTACATAATGCCAGACTTTGTAACACTGCAATATGATTTATAGTTGACTCAATTTTAATGATCAGACTCAGGATCACTCTTCTTGAGTAAGTTTCATGTCTGCCATGGTGGAGAGATCTATAGCCATTTAATTCTCCTACTGGCTGTAAATTAATTAGATTGGGTGTATATAAATAAAATAACATTAACTTATTTCCTGGCTATTTTATTAGCTTGTTCATAGCCTATAATTTCCATATGATAGTCCTGTCAGATATACTTTAGAACATATATAGGAAGAAGTGATTTTACCATCTTTCATCATCCTTTGTCTGTGCCCACAGAGAGTTTCTGGATTTATAGAGAGAGAGGCATAAACTTTGTCAAGTAATAGTCTACCTGCTCAAGCCAAATGCTATTCCTTTCAAAATTTAGCAGAATTAATAAACTTCCTGTAAAGACTACTTCTCATTTCCAGAGCATTCTTTACCTGTAGAATTTGCAAGTGCTTTATAAATGATGGCTTTTAGGATCCAAAGTTCTGACCATTTCTACAATGCCAACCCCACTTCTTCTTTCAGTGGGCTTTTTCTGTAGCTCTGTAAAGAGAAGCAACCACGCACATGAGTACACTCATTTAGAATCCAGTACCAGTTCTTGTCAAGTCTTTTGTAGCAGTGATGCAGCACCTCTGAGCACTTAGTGAGCTCAATGACATATGTCTTGAGAAAAGAGTTAGAAATATTCTGTTGTACCTTTAGGCACAAATACCTAGGCATTAAGGAAGTGCTAGTGTATTGAAAAGCTCACACAAAAGGCAGAGCACAACTGAAGGAGAAATCTCCTAGTTCTTAGTTTCATTGCTTTGTGAATAAGAGAGGGCTGATTTCGCAAATCAATTCAGTAAAACTTTATGTAGGGGATATGGAAAAAAAGTATTTCTTGAAGAAAACTTTCAGTAAGGCATTTGCTATAAGGAACTTCAGCCATTAAGTGAGCCTTGAACCTGTTGACTTGTGTGCATAGAGATTAGTGAAACGGTTGAGAGTTGATTCTACCTATCTGTACAGCCTCTTCGATAAATTAATTCCCATTCCAATTGCTGAGTGTTTGGCAGAAAATATTACCTAACAGCCCAAACCACCACTATTTTTCATGCGCAGCATGTTGGTTTGTTTCCATTTTAACAGGTGAGAGCAACAGTCAAGGTTTTTCAGTGTTAGCAGTTTTGTCCCAGTCAACTAGAAATCATCACCATAATATTCTTCTAAAATATCTTTGTAGAAATGAAATAAAATAATAATATTGCCTGAAACTAAAAAGGCTTTAAAATAACAGTTCTTTAAAATCCAATAGTTCAGTTCAGACATGAGATTTCATGGGTTCTATAACAATGCAGCTGTTTTCCTCAGGGTGTTCTCACAAATTCATAAAAAACATCTATTTGTTATGAGCCTTCTGAAACCCCAAGGAAAGCAGCTGTGGTTTTGACAAACTGGGCCACATTTTTTACACCTCTAGCAAAAGAGACATTTATAGAGGTTTTCAAAGCCTTATACATCCATGAGCAATGTATTTTTTTAACACTACCAATATATATTGCTCTTAGCAGAAGTTCATGCAGCAAAGCGGCCAAACTGAACATTGAGTTGAGCCACGATACGAAATTAAAAACCTGACCTCCAGCAGGAGACTTGCCCTAAGCTTAAAATATGCCACCCAGTATGAATTTAAAGATCACTAGGGAAACCACTGAATGATACAGACGTGTCATTTAGAGGGGTTTTAAATCCTTTTCTTTTTTTCTTTGCTTTTAATGTGTTCCTGTAACTATAAAAATGTAAAGAATGAGTGACATCATTAGGGCATCTTAGTGAACGTGCTTACTACAGAATTAATGACGTATAAACTCTGGACAGGATGGGAACTTTTTTGCTTCTTATGTAACCCATTCCTACAAGGGATCATTTTCTTACTTTTATCTGTCGATCCAAAAATGCTTATAGACCCAACTTGTATCCTTTTTGCTACTTTCAGTTTGCACAAGTTTCATTGATATTTTAGTCAGTACATATTTTTATACCATATTTTTTTTTCTGCATCTGCTCAACCATATTCAGTCTTTCCTGGCTTTTTAAAGTTTTCTTTGCCTTAGTATGACATGCTTTACAGACCCATTCTTATGTAGAAAGCCATCTTTCTTAAGTATTTTTCAACAATATTTGTTGTATCACAGCAGTTTCCTTGTATTTTTTTTTTGTTTTTCAGTTTTGAAATTGTTTCACACTTAAACAACCCAGATGAAGTGTCTGTAATACACTGACTTTTGTCAGTTTACTCTTCCACTCCATATTTTAATATTAGCTTGGAAGTTACTTAGAGAAACATATTGTCATTTCCTCTTGAAATGTCTTTACACTTAGATGTCGCTAAACTTTCCAATTGAGCTGTGGCTAATCCATTTCCTTTTAATGTCATCCTGTTATTGCCTCATTCTTTGATCCTGGTCCCTCAAGATGTACTTTCTCCTTGTCCCTTTGATCTCTATCTCTTTATATATATATGTGTGTGTATATATATGTATATATATATGTTTCATTGTACTCAGGTTTCTGAGTTATATCTGAGTTACATCTCTTTCATGTTGCTGAGTTGCCAGCACTCGGGCAAGTCCTGTTGAGGACTTAAGGCTCCCTCGGTGGCTCTGACTGCTCAGAACTGAGGCTCCTGAATGCTGAGCTTCCCCTCACTCTGGTGTCCTCTCTGCAGCTACTCACCTTGACTATTTCATTTCAGAGTTCATTCTTCTTTTCTCAGAGATGTCGTAGTTTTTCATGAAACTTAATTGCATTCTTCCCTGATACCTAGTTCTTACGTTTTCACTTGGCATCAGTCACCTTGGTGCCAGCACAAGCCTAGGTTCTATTCTCACACTCCTGACTGAAATGAATTAAATGAACCATACTCTGATTTTTCTCATCAGAATATCAGTAAGTCCACTTCCTCTATATATGTTCAAAAGGCATGATCATTACTACAAAATCATTCCATAACCATGAATTTGTTTGATTTTATCAATTTTCTTTTTTTTTTTTTTTTTCAAAAAAATTAATGCTTATGGAATTGAAATTCATTTCCTATACCTGTTTATTAAGTTCCCTGATACCTGCATTTAGAATATATGTATGAAATTTAAAAAGTAAGACTTTTTTGTAACTTGATGGAAGAATATGAGTGATGGATTGGTGATTTGATGAGAGTGAGATTCTTACTAGCTGTGTAATCAGTGAGCAGAATTCTAGAAGAGGGCACAAGGAGTCTGCCACTTTCAGTTCTATGTCGGAGGTCTGTAACTGCTAAGTGCACGTAAACTGACATTTTTTGAGGTGTTTTGTCTATGTAAGGTGAATGCTGAAGAGCAATGTCATTTTATCTTCATCCCTCCATGTGATAAATATTAGAAGATATTATAAACTAGTTATCAAAAAGAGCATCCTCTGAGATTATTAAAAAAAAAAAAACCTGAAACAGGACAAATTTTGGAACACTAAGCCTTCATTTTTTTATTGACATATGCATGGACTTCAATGGGCAGACTGCTGAACAGATGCATCTCTGCTTAAGTCAGTGAATTTACAGTAACATAAAATATCTTAAAATCTCTCCAATAAATAAATAAAGTCCTGGCTTTTGAATCAATTCTACTAAAGGACAATCAAAACAATGCTTTCCCTTAATAATCCTCCATTGATTCAGGAATAATTTAATTTAAAGAATTATAGCAGAATATATTTCTTAAATTTACATTTGTAAATACAGTCAAATATTCTTAAATGGCAGACCCCTGTGTAAATAAAAATGTGGAAATTAAGTGGTCATTCTAGTTACATGTATAGGGCAAAAATGTCATCAATTTATATCTACTTTTATTCCATCAATTTCTTTAAAATGAGGGGAGTAAGAATATTAAAACTTTTGGGTCAGATACAGTAAATTAGTGAGCTGTACGAATGGCTTAATGCAAATCACGATATTAGGCAGTGAAGAGACTCCCATTAACTTTGTGAGATTTGGGTCATACTTGAAATGTGTTAAAGACTACACAGCAGAAAACGTTTGCCAGTAAAATCAAAATAGTATTGCTAAGTATTGTGAATGTGCTTGCAGGTTACTCCTGTTAGACTTGCCAGTTACCAAAATTAGTTTCTCTAATTCACTTAATGTTGTACAATACAGGTTTACAGCTTCTTAGCTACAGCTAATGACATTTTGTTTTAATATTTGTCTAGGCCAGGAATTTTTCAACAAGGTAAATGTAGTAGTAAATGGTAAGATATTAAATGAAAAGTAAGACTGAAAAAAAAAAAGTAAACTTTTATAGAAAGCTACACCCTTAAGGAGTCTGTTTCTTGTTCTCTCCCATTGTAAGAAATGGGTAGGAGACATAATATGGAGAGAGAAATAAAAGTGACTTCTTGACAGAACTCACTCACATGTTCTTTCTTATTTGGAGATTAAGATTATTCACATTAAGAAGGAAGTATAGCTCTTTGGGAAGCTGGGGAGTGGTGGTGATGGTAGTGTTCTAGTGGGGACTATATAGAAAATTCAGGCATTTCCAAGGTATGGCTTGGCAGTGCTCAGTGCCTTCCTCACTTGTCTGAAGAAAGAACTACAGGGAAGAAACCCTTTCAGGATTATTTAGGAAGAGATGTAGACAGAATATTCCACTCCAAAGAGCCATCAGTAAGACTCCTCTAAACTGTATTGTCACATTTACACTGTCCAAGGAGCTCTTCCATAGACCATCTTAATAATTTAGAATATCCCTTCATTAAAAACTATTTTGTTTCTAATGGGAAACACTTAAACAATATTTTAGTGGGTTGTGAAAAGTGAGTGTAATTTTTATTTGCTTGTCAGAGCACCACATTCCACTTAAAATGCATATAATATCGTGCTCTGATGCTTACAGTTCTATAAATATATGCTTTATTATATCATTCAGTAGATTTTACAATACTAAAAATTGATGTAAAAAAAAAAATGGAAGATGACCTGTAGTGGATTTCTCTTATAAATGAAATATCAGACAATTAAATTGTGAGAACGAGAGGGAGAGGAGAAGAAATTAGTGTTCACATTATCTATTGTATATTGAATCTGTCCTGGGAATTGACTTAAGTAGTGAACAAAAAGAGAGGTGATCATGAAATCCAAGAACATTTCATATTGTTTCTGTATGGGAAGGTAGAATTAAGTTTCCTAACTTTTAGTGACTCCTTTTGCATCCTTAACAAGGATTTGCTAGGAAGTTAATATGTCTGACGTTTGATAGAGTTACTCACTTTACTGTTTGCAATCATGTTAGGGTGCCAGGTATCATAGATAAATTGAACTGATATTGTCTCTGTGGACAGTATGATATTTTGAGGTAAATGTATCAAAGTGTAAAGTGATTTTTTATTTATGACTCCCACAACTTCTAACTGACTAGGAAATTAATAAGGAAAAGCTTGCAAGACTAGGGAGTTTTGTTGGTGGAAATCAGGGATTTGCAGGCTGTATCTGCACTTAGATATTAAGAAAGAAAAGAGCATGGTGATCTGTCACACAGATGAGCACCTGGTCAGCCTGTGACAGGGCTGTGTGCCTGTGATGCCCTGTGGGGATGAGAGCAGTGTGTGCTCAGGTCGTTCCCCCAGGTTCAATTCAGCAGAAGCTTCTGCAGAGCTGTATGCATCGAGCTGGAAAATGGAAAGCAGTCCCAGTTTCTGTCACACTAGTGACAGAGTTGCAAAGGAGTTGCAATGAACCAAAGCAAGCGGCAAAGGACAGCATAACTGCTAATTTCCCAGTAGTTTCGGTTGGTAAGTCGGGTAATGGCTCAGGCTTATGTGACTGTCCATACACACACTGACCCTGTGACTACACAACAAGCACTTAAACTCATAACAAGTCATGGCTTTCCTAAATTTAACATTCCAGACAGTAATGGAAGCACAGGACACTCAGGCATATTGCATGGGAAATCTCCTATCCTATCTCCTATTAATACTGTAAGCACAGCATTAATTCAGCTTCGCTAACTGTGCTGACAGGATTCAGTGGATTTTTCGCAGTGTCTGTTGAGTCCATGTGTTCATCAGGATGGGCTTCTGAGGTTGTCGACTTGCCCAAGTTCTTTCTCCATGTTTTGTGTTGTCTTCTGCATTTGAAGGAGCTGTGTTCATCTGGCAAGTTGACCCGGATATATATGTGCATATACATAGCACCATACTGGTGAGGTGTCATTGGGCGCATAGTATACAAGGAAAAAGCTGTTCTTTCTTTCACACAGGCCAAAGCCTTTTAATCTTGATGCTTACGGATACATAACTCATATGCACATGTGCTCCAGTAATGCGAGAGAGAGTATGGACAAGATGTTTCCTAAAACATTCAGTTACTAGCAAGAGATGGTTGTATCTAATTTTACAGGTACTTTTTAGAAAAGTTATTCAGTGAAAGGTAACTTACATCTAGTATTTCTGGGACACTTAATTCCTGCCCTAATGAACCTATTGTTTCACAGTACAACTGAAAAGTGTAGTCTTTTTATGTTTTAACAGCCTTCATTATAAAATGGTTTTATTTTATTTACAAACATATGCAGAGAATGTGTGTCAGTGTCTACATGCATATTTTTATGGCATAACTGGGAAATAACTGATTTAATTTTAGTAGTATTTTTTCTAATCTGTAAAATTATCTTGAAAGGACAGTGATTTTTGTGTTCCTCTTTTAAATCCATAATACTGATGTTTCAAGGACAGTGTAAATAATTCAAAACTAATTCCAGCAATCAAATTTAGGATTATACTCATGTTTTTCACAATAATTAAAAATGCAAACTTATCATGTTTTGTTTATGGAATAAATTTTTAATATACATTAAATACAATTTGTTTCATCTCAGTAAATATGTACCATTTTAAAACATTAATTTCCACTTTGCTTGTACCAGTATCTTTCATTATTTAACAGACCAGGTTTTGTTTGTGAAAGAAAAGTCAGACAGGAAGCAATTTCTATTTCAGATTTACAGCTCTGTACTACATGGGGCAGTAGCTTTCTTTTTAGACTTCAGATGGTAAAAAGTTTCCTTAACTTACATGTTGATCAGTTAAGTGGAGTTTGATAAAATAAATTTTGTAAAATTCTCCAGAAGAAACTGACAGTATTAAATTAAAAACCTACAGTACATGAAGTTGTGCCGTATTAGCTATGAATTTAATAATGAGTTTTTCCATTTAAACATTCATTTTAATTAAACAATTGTTTCGTCCTTCACGTAAGTCAGCTACCTAGTCCAGCAACATTACTAAGAGTCATTTATAAATATTCATGCATACATAACCATAGATTGTATTGCAGCATCAGAAAACCATTTAATTTGCATTCTGCAATTTTGACAGAGACTTTAAACTGAAACTGTAACTTTGTAATTTTCTTATTTCCAGTTGTATCTTGTAAGCTTCTGGCCAATTCAATAGATATGCCTATCCTTACAAAAGCATACCAAAAGGTACTTGGAAAATTGCATGGCTTTGAGATTGAATGACATCCTATTCTGGTTTAGAGCTGGAAAAATTGGCTGAGTTTTCCATCACCCTTTTAGGACATCCACTGTAGTAGTCTCTGGCAGTTAATATATCCACCTATACAAAATGAGCTGGTGACTTTCAAATGGTTTATAAGCATTGACTGCATGTGAAGTCATACATTCAACAACATAAGACACAAGGTTAGATAGTGAATTAGTATGATGATTAAACTACCCATTCTGTCCTACAGGTAGATTCACCTCAAATGTGGGTAAGTTTTAAAAGGCCAGTAGGTTGTACTGGGCAATTTAGACACATTCATATCAGCAGTGCTGGCATATTTCATTAGTACTAAATATGTTGCTCTTCAAGTGACCATAGTGAAATACTTAAAATGGACTTTAGATGCATTAACTTCTGATGTGTTCTTTTTAATATTATATCCATCTGATAGATATGTAGGAATTGCATGGGACATACCATTTGCAATTCCAGATCATCAGTAAACAGAGAGGGGGGGTTCATTATTTAGGAAACAATGCTTAAATCATTTAGGTTCATATCAGGTATCTTATTTGATCCCTTCAGCTATATATTAAAATGACTTTTGGTTAAATTGTTTTCTTCTTAAGATCCCTTTTATGTTCACTTAACAACATCTCCAAGAGAACAGTTTTTCACAGAACTTTGGAAAAACTGGAAAGGCCTTCCAGAAGAGGGTATGAGCAAAAGTAAGGTGTAGAAACTGGACAAGTTTAAAAGAAACCTTGAGTGGCTTCTGCAGATGGAAAAGCTTTTGTTGAACTCCGGGAAGTCGCACAATTTCATAACACTTTTTTCTGCAATTCACTATCCGACCAGTTACTGCATCATAATCTTTACCTATTTATCTGATACCTAAATCAGATTTTCTAGGAAGTATCATAAATCCTTCATTCATTTAAAGGTCAGAAAGAGGATTATAGAGATCATGGGTTTCAGAGCAGTTACTAGTAGAAAAAATGTGTAGTGCTACCAGTATTTGTCATACTGTAGAAGAAGAAAAATGGACAGACTTCTATTTATAATAACACGTTCGCTTTCCTAAGTCTAAACCTGGAAATATTATATAATTTCAAAAATACAAAGTCTGAAGCAGATGACATTATTCAGTCCTGGATATTCTGTTCTTCCATGTAATATTTCTATAAGAATCAGGTCTATTTAATTAGACTTGTCTGTCCTATAAGAACAGTAGATATATTTAAAAAAAGCCACTTTGTGTTTATGTGGGCATGTACATATTCCTGCATCAATTTTAGAAAATTCTGAAGCATTGCTTTCATGAACAGTGGCTATGAAATAAGACTTTTAATGCTAATTCTACAAAGGCTTGGCCTATGTGTTCCTTGTGCTCTGAATATTACCATTTTATTCAGGTTACTGCTCTGAATAATGTTATATTAGAAGGAATGACAGAAGAAAAAGTCTTAAGGAAAAGTTGGGACTATTGACAATAGAAATAGACCTTCAGGATTTTTTTACAATGTATTCAGAAAAAGTCTGTTTAAAATAGGAGATCTGCCTTTCAGTAATATGTCTACTTTAACAACATCTTTGAGCATTTGGAATGCTCAGTCTATCATGATTGACTTCACTATACATCATGTTTTCTTGCAATTTTAACCTTTATTCTGCATTCAGATCTGAGGTTGTGATTAATTCTGTGTGGCAAAACACATCAAAACATCAATACAGTGCTCACCAAAAGAATATGGAAGAGTAAGCAGATTTTGAGGATCCTGGCATATGACATCAAAATATTGATGGTTATGTATCATCTGTGGTTCTAATTAATCTGTATTCTTTGAGAGGATAGATCAATCTGAAGTTAAGCATTCTTAAGATGGCTTTAGAGCATCAGGTATGGACTAGATAGAGATAGGCATTGTGCTGGGGAAAAGAAAATGCGTCCTACCACTGGGAAGAGATGCTGGAAAAATATTTGTGGTGGGAACAAGTGCAGTAAGACTAGATAAGTTCTCCCTATCAGACTTGTAAGCTTTCTTCTGCTGCCTGTTTCTGTGGCCCTTTCATCCTTGTATCCAGAGGAGAGCTATAAACTCCCATACTTAAATCTTAGCACAGTAGCTGCCTTCATCTAACAATCTGAGATACTTCTCTGAGACTTTTTTTTTTTTTGAGCCTTTTATATGTTAGACAGAGTAACAAACACAAGCATTTAGAGAAATATTTTCCTAAATTCTGCTACCTCAGCAGTTTCTGCTACTGTTGCTAGCATTATATTTTCTAGCAGCTTGGCCTTTAAGCATAACTATCTGCCAGCAAGAGCCAATAAAAGCAAAGAAATTGTAATTATATGACCTGGTATATTTATTTTCAGAAGTGCAAGTATGCATAAACACACATACATGTGTGCACACACACTGATAAAATAATATATATATAACCCTGAAGGAGACTAGTACCTGTTTTAGAATCCATTAGGGTAACTAAATCTGAAAGGATATGTGCACTTCATAATGAAGAGTATTCCTCCATTTCTTCTGGTATAATTAGCTTATCACTCATACAAATAACTTTTCTGTTGCTACAAAATCTCTTTTAATTGGCTACATTCATTATGCTACAACTAATGCGTCTCAATCTAGAAATGAATTTCTTGGTTCTCTTTGGTTTTTGCTTTACTCCTGTCCAGCACTTTATCAGTCACAGATTTCTTTCAAGTGCCTAAGGAGTTTCACAGTATGCAGGAGTTTACAAATGCAGATGTAGCAAAACAATTCCGCAGCTGTTCTCTGCCTTCTCAAATCACTCACCTTCATCATCATTGCTATATCTGGAGAAAAATATTTTGCCAGTAGTTTGTTTATGAGTGATATCTCTCCCGTATCAACAGAAAAACAAATAAGACTTAAAGAAATAGCTCTGTGGAATACTAATGTGTCTGTTCCATAAATAATTTCTCTTATTCCTTAAATAAAATATCCAGCTGAAAACTCAAGAGCCTGACAAGGACAGACAGAGTCACTCTTCGAACTCTTCTGTAAATAAATATGCTAGTAAAGGATTCAGGTCTTACTGTTTTCAGGGTTTATTTTATGGTACAAAAGATGAAACCCTAAGCAAGTAGAACATGGGTGATTTGTGCTCCCTGTTGCGTGGCAGTAATCCATTGGTCTTGAAAAGACAGCCTGTGGTTTCAGTAGTGACAGCAAGATGGTATAGAACACTACTCTCAAAATAACATGACAAGATAAAGAAAAACAAATATAAATTAAAAGGATGCCTCATGCCTCAGTTTCATACCACTGAATTTCATTTATGGTTTATAAACATCACAATTAATAATATAGAATTAATCTATTGCATACTTATGTCTGATTAAGGTAAGGAATTGATTTTTTTTTTACTTCAGTTTAAACTCAAATCTAAGACAAACAATACCAGTACTGTGTTTGCTGTGCAATTTATATGCAGGTATATTTTAAAAATGTCTCAAGCAGCTGTTATTTGTATTTGTGATTACTAAATGTGACTAAAAAGTATAAAACAAAGCAAGTGCTACCACCCCACCCCATACATGTTTGTATATGTCTTTGTGATATAAAGTAATACAGTTCAAACTTGAGTTATTTATAAAAATATAATATACTCATATTTTTATTACAATATCTTGGACTTCAGTCATGATAGGGTTTTTCCTCAGTGGTATTCATAAAATCATAGAATAGTTAGGGTTGGAAAGGACCTGTCGTGGCTTAAACAAAAGTAATCCATAAATCACACAGTAGCTCTCTTACTCCCCCCCTTCTTGCCCTCCCCCTACTCCTGGAGGGACAGAGAGGAGAATCTAAAAGAATGCAACTCCCACGGGTTGAGATAAGAACAGTTTAGTAACTAAGGTATAACACAAATCACTACTGCTACCACCACTAATAATAATGATAAAGGAAATAACAAGAGGAAAGAATACAACACCTCAACACCAGCCGATCAATAACTCACCCCACTCCCCCCAGCTGAGCACCAACCGATACCTTGTCCAACCCTGCAGTGCCCTAGCCCTTCTGGGTAACTCTGTTACATCCTGGGCATGACATGCTGTGGTATGGAATACCTCTTTGGCTAGTTTGGGTCAGGTGTCCTGTCTCTGCTTCCTCCCAGCCTCCCCTCCTCCCTGGCAGAGCATGAGGCTCAGAAGGTCCTTGGCCAGACCAAACATTTGAGCAGCAACTAAAAACATCAGCGTTATCAGCACTGTTATTAGCTGCTGCTAAACCCAGGACAGGACCTTAAGATCATCTAGTTCCAACCCCCTTTCCATGGGCAGGGACACCTCACATTTAACCATGTCACCCAAGGCTCTGTCCAGCCTGGACTTGAACACCGCCAGGGATGGAACATTCACAACTTTCTTGGGCAACCCATTCCAGTGCCTCACCACCCTTACAGTAAAGAACTTCTTCCTTACATCCAATCTAAACTTCCCCTGTTTAGGTTTGAGCCCGTTACCCCTTGTCCTATCACTACAGTTCCTAATGAAGTGTCCCTCCCCAGCACTCTTATAGCCTTGCCCCCCACCCCTTCAGGTACTGGAAGGCTGCTCTGAGGTCTCCACGCAGCCTTCTGTTCTCCCAGCCGAACAGCCCCAACTTTCTCAGCCTAAATAATGGTCCTAAAAAAATCCTAAGTTCACATTTGCATTAGCTTTAATAAAATGTCAATTTACATCAGTTTGAAAGCTGAAGCAGAGATTTCAGCTGAATAGCATCTTGTCTGCTATACTGATTGGAAGGGACTCTGTCAGTTGGAAAATAATTCTGATGTGATACAAAATATAGTCTTGGTGGTCATCTGAAGTTCAGTTGCCTTAGAGTTCACTGCAAGTTGCGTATAGCTAACTGAAGCACCCATGTTTACTTCAGTAGGGTTTTAGTGAGTCTATCAGAGCTAGGAGATGAGGTCAGTCAGAAAAGCATGCTAGTGAATACATCTGGGACTGTTTCATTACTTTTTTTTTTTTTTTTTCCATACTTGTAACTGATGCTTGAGTTAACAAGGGAAACTGCAGGAATATGTAAGCATAGTTCAATCAGAGCACTGTGAAATCGTGCATATGACAAAAATACAAGTGAATGATTTAGGCTGACAAGGTTGGGGCTGTTCAGGCTGGAGAAGAGAAGGCTGCGTGGAGACCTCATAGCAGCCTTCCAGTACCTGAAGGGGGCCTATAGGGATGCTGGGGAGGGACTCTTCGTCAGGGACTGTAGTGACAGGACAAGGGGTAATGGGTTAAAACTTAAACAGGGGAAGTTTAGATTGGATATAAGGAGGAAATTCTTTCCTGTTAGGGTGGTGAGGCACTGGAATTGGTTGCCCAGGGAGGTTGTGAGTGCTCCATTCCTGGCGGTGTTTAATGCCAGGTTGGACAGAGCCTTGGGTGGGATGGTTTAGTGTGAGGTGTCCCTGCCCATGGCGGGGGGGTTGGAACTAGATGATCTCGAGGTCCTTTCCAATCCTAACTGTTCTCTGATTCTATTACAGAACTTCATGAAACCTATTTGGTGCTGGTACTTTGTATTTTTAAAACCAGCAGTCTGTCTGGTGTTAAGAAGTGCAATTGTTTGAAATGTATTAGCTTAGCAGCATCTTTCTAGACAAAAAGGTAGCACAACAAATAAAAAACAACAGTGTTCAATGCTTGCATTCAATTTGATCTAGTTAGTTTTATGTGGCCAATTAGCTTTAGGTATCCAATTAGTTCTAGAAGTCTAGCCCCAGATTTCTAAACTCAAAAAAAGAGGAAAAAAACCCAAACATGGGAATACTTCCAATATGAAAAAATTTTAATAGTTGTCTAAGAATGTGCGTGTACATCCTAAGCAAGACATTATTTTATAATATTTATTTATTAGATTCAAACCTAGTAAAGTAATATACAGGCCTAAGTTATGATCTCATTAATTTTGACTGGTACTATCCCAGGTCTCAAGAAAACTCTGAGAAATGGCAAAAATATACATTAAAAAGAAGTGCTAGTTCAATAAATCAAGAGTGGTTAATGTGGCTGTTCAGTGCAAGCATTTTTCATTCTATATTTTGAAATATCTGATACAAGCCAGAGATTTAATAAAAAACCCAAAAGAAACACTCGTCAAGGCATTTTTATACTCTAGTTGTGCTTACACCAGACAATGGCATATTTTTCTTGCTAGAGAGTTAAGATGTGATAAATCCATTATGTTTGGTTGATGTCTAAACAATCTCCTTTAATCCACTTTATGCAGTTTTCCCATGCTGTGCTGCTTTGACCCTCAGTCATGTTACTTATTGATAATCTCTAAAGATACTTAGACATGTCAAGACTGTCGATGTTTAATGGTGGGTATGCTACCTGCTTTCAGTTTTTCACGGAACTCCTTTAACACAACCCAACAAAGTCTATGTATGTAGGAGAAAGATCAGTAAAACTGTATACTTTATACCTGAGATGTTGATACAGAAATGGAGGTTAGAATATTGTTTGGGAAGTAGAGTACTATTATACCTGGGGTTTTATAGCTTTGCAGTTATTTTGTTATTTCTTAATCTGCAAAATGGAAAATATTTTTTTAATTATTAATAATAATGGGATTAGTTCTTACTAAGATATCAGAAAACTGATCATGAGATTGTACTACTGCAATTTTTTACACTTAAATAAGTAAAATAGGGAAGACCATAATTACCTGTCACCATAAAAAGGAAAGGTGATAGAGATAAATTAACTGTTTTCTATATCAAGCAAGTTATTTTTCATGCTGAAAAAAATCAGGATCAAATTCTGACCACTGCTACCTTTGGCAAAGCCTGTCTAAAATGAAGAGGAATTAGCAATTAGTCTAAACTTCAGAATGTAGTTCAGGGTACCTAAAAGATGCACAAGTGTTTTTACAACGTAATGGGTCTTTGACAAAAAAATACTTGTTCATAGAAAGAACAGTTATCAAACCCCGCTTCTCAAAAACATTATTCTCTGGCCTTATTTAAATTCATAGAGTTTTTGACTGGGTGGCCTGGCATGTGGCTCACTGTTTTGCATGAATATAGACTAAATGAAACTACTTTAGTGTATCAAGCAGCTCAGAAATATGGCTGTTTTATAGAAAGTAGACTGTCTTTTTGGGTTGATACTGGAAAAGGAAAATTTTAAATTAGTAGTCCAGTCATGCTGTTTTGGCAGTGTTGTAAACTACCTTAAGATCAAGGGAAGAAATCAGACAACTGCTGAATTGCGTCTTTGCAAAAAATATTGCTCCTGCAAACAAATTAAAGAAAAAAACAACAAGCGGTTACTAATTATCTCAAGAAAGTTAATACCTTCATTAGCCTGGTTTTATTTCAAAAGGCATGAAAGTGTCAATTAAACGAACAAAAAAAGCATATCAACTGAATCAGAAATTCTGAGAATGAGCAATTTCAATTATCTAATGAGCCAGATCACTTTAGACTGAAATATTTGTATCCAGGTGAGGAAAAGAATGCTATACACAAATATGTAAGCATCAGGCAAAGCTATAAAGGTACTAAAATAATGAAATAGTTGTGGCTGAATAATAAGATGGGTCTTTAATTTTTATAGAAGTAATACTGGTAAAGAAACTTCATGTAGATAGGACTGGCTAAATAAGGCAATGTACAATTCACAAATGAATTTTCAGCATACCCAAATACTGTCTTTGCAGTTATATGGTTTTTATTTATTTTTAGCTAGTAGATGACATATAAGTTTATGAAAGTGTTTTGAATCTCCAAAGCTTCATAAACATAGCTGTGAATCATTCTGACTCAAATCCATCTTGAAAGTAGAGCATGTGTCATCTGTTGCTGGGGTTGCATTCATTTCCGGCTCCAGTCCAGTGCAATGAGAAAGTAAGGCCATGACACGTGATTTAGCTGATCATCATCAAGAACATTCAAAATAATAAAATCAGAGTCCAAACATTGTTACCATAAACATTTAGAAAATATCCCCGCTGATAATTATCTAAGTTGTTTGACTGGTTCATCAAAAATGGCAGAGCAAAAATTATGGTATGTCTTTCCTATTTTGCATTAGCAATACTGTTCAGAAGGGCAGCTGCATTTTGTAGAATAAAAGCAAGTACCTAGGAGTGGCTAGTGGCAGAAGACAGCCTATCACTGGTCACCGTCTTTTCCAGTTGTTCTTAAGTTTTAGGTGAGACATCCATTTTAACCATCAGTTGAATGCACTCACAGTACAGTTAATTTGAGCAAGCATAGGAACACCAGTACTTCCACTGAGAGTCATACAAAGGGGGGCAGGAATTTCTATTTGCTTTGTGATCTTTGGCTGTCGTGGCAAAAACTACATATTCTCTACAGCAGGAAAGATGGGAAACACTGCTCTAAGTACAGATGAAAAATGATTGTTCATGAACTGTAAACAGTAAATAATTGACAGGAAAAAGCCTTTTTATTAGATGATTTCAAGCATGTTACAAAAATAGCTTCATCAGTAATCTCTTATTCTTTGGTGCAGTTTTCACACAAAGAAGTTACATGAATAAGGCAGTGCAGTAGTTTTCACATTTTCTGTTACTATATGCTGATATTTTATACCATGTAATTGTAAGGTTCTGTCATGTTTCATATACACAGGAATACAGCTTGACGCAGCATAAAGTTTTAGAATTTCAGTGGTATGATCTCTGCCTATGAAACCTTGTTGTATTTAAAACAAATGAAATGGTGTGTTCTGCTCTGTGATATTATTGTCTGCTTTGCAGAAGTATACACAGAATACACAACTGTATTCTATGGGAGCTCTATAACAGATTAATATCTTTGGTAGATCTTAAGGCTTTAAAAAACAGTCACAGTGCTGAACAAGGATGCCAATGCCAGGCTGGATAGAGTATGTTACTGTACTGTCATAATGGGTAAGTAGAACCTAGCCAGGTGCATTGAATCCATCTGAGAGTTGCCTGGGTGAGAAGAGATATAATGTCAAAAAAAAAAACAAACCCATAATGCCATGTGATTTGTGATGTATCTGTTGAAACTAATACAGTGAAAAATGTGCCCCTCCATAAGCTACCACTGCCATTACCAGGCTTGTAGGGACTTCATTTGCCTTGAACATTCTACTTTACTCTGAAAAAATGACAGAACTACTGCCTCTTTGACTTACACTGATGATGCCACCCTATTGCAGGGAGCTTAAGCCTGAAAGTCTATTTGTGGTGATTCTAGAGGATTGCTAATGTCACAACAACATAGGAGCAGACAAGTGTCAAAACCCCTTTTGCAGATACTTCTAATATTGCCAAACTATTCTCACTCACACATTCCCACACATGGAGGAGAAGCCAACTTTTTCACTGTATTCAAGCAGATGACTGGAAAGTGTCACCTTTCTTGATAATAAATACGCCTGGGAAGGAGATACAGACATTACTAAGAATCGTAAGCTTTAGGTTTAGAAACAGACTGCAGTTGAGGAACGCTGATGTCTGTGAGCACTGCTATCTGTGATGTCTGCACAGTGGGTATCAGTACAATGGTTTTCATTTTTACCTGGAAGCATTACTCATTTGAGGCTCTTAAGAAAACTTGCAAGGACAGATGTTGGTGATATGTGACAGAGAATCTGTCATTGGTTGAGCCAATTTCATGAGTAAATGTGTGCTTGAAATACAAGTAGACAAGTGCCTACTTTCTCCCTAGTGTTTCTTGCTTTCATTTACTATTTCTTGATTCAGAATTTTGGGTTTGGTTGGGTTTTTTTCACAGTAGATTTTCAAGGCCAGACAAATTACACTGTGGTTTGTTAGGAAGAGGAGGAAGGAGTGGGATAGAGCAGCTGCAAACTTTCAAGATATTTTTAAAACGAGACCCAGACTCACCATCTTTCATACTCATACTGATTATAGCAGTTGACTGAACTTGTATTTCCTATGAACAACTGGAAAAGAACACCTATATTGTGGAGTATTAGGATGTGTCAGTTTTTTCTATAAATTCCCTACCCCATACTCCTTCTGAAACAATCTCAGCTGGTATTTCATCCTCTATGAAACTTAATCTAACAAGTACTTCCTGTAAGTTTCAAGGGAATTCCAAAATGAGCATGTTCACACTTGAAAATTAAACTGTTCCTCTAAATGGCTTTTATGGAGCCATTGTATGCCCAGATGATATTTAATTGAGGACTTTTCAGCATTTTTAATTCCTAACCATTCTGCTAAGTTTGTTCATGGAGCATACCACAAATATGTGCTCTAGCCAGTTCCTTCTAAGCTCACAGCTAGTCATTTGCACAGTATCATAATAACTAAATAGCAAATAATTCATCATGAACTCAGGCAGTTAAAAGTGGATCTAGAGTTAGGATTTCATACTGTTAATTAAGCACAGTCAGATGACAAATAGCCTGTGTACGGTGGGTGTGATTACGATTGGCACATAGCAATTACACACGGTGGCAATTAAATCTAATGCAGCAGAACTGCAAGGGTCACTGAGGTCACAACAGTAAGTTGTGAATGACTGATCAGCAGTCATATCAACCAAAGGTATTTTTTTCGTCTACAAATATAAAGCTTCCTATCAAGTCTTCGGTGTGATATTAGCTGCTTTGTTAATAACATTGATGTTATTAATACACACAGGCCTCCCTCAGGTTGGAAAGATAGTTGCCTACTTAGCTGAAATTCAATTAATTCAATCAAAGGCTGCAGCCTTGGGCTAGTGTTCTAAAATAATATTCACTTTGAGCCTTTCTTACAGCCTTGGAATTTTTCCTTAATCGTATTGAGCATCCTTAGGGTTCATGTATGTGAGGCAGGAGCAGGTTCAGGGTCTGAAACAAGCCATCTTTTCAGATTCACCACCAGATGTGTGTGTTTAAGATAAGACCAAATATGTCCAAACCTGACAGAGCAGAAAGAGGGATAATAATTAATGGCTCTGGAAAAATAACATTTCCTTCAGCTAGAGGAAACTGAGAAGCAGTCTGATGTTAGCAGAATTATGTACCACCAGCATATCCTTCTCTGAAAGTTATTTCTGTTTATCATCATCATATCTAAAAAACAATGAAAACAAGAAGAATAGAACTAACTGCATTTTTTCCCTGCATCCAGTGCAGAAAATGCTGATAAATGCCTGTCAGCAATGAACTTCAATAAATCTTTCATCAGTAGCTTTTATTATTTCAAGAACTATTCACCTTCTTTGCATTTTGTTCAAAGTATTTGTAGATAAATATTTGACAAATTAAAGCACGGAAAAATTAAGGGTTTCAAAAACTTTAAAGATTCATGGTGGGCTTATTTGTCTTTTGTTTAAGCAAATGATAATTTTCAGTGAGAAATCCTAGAACTCTTGCAGTCAATGGAGACAAGTATGAGAAACATGATACTACAGAGTCTTGAATTCCTTCCATCCAAATTCATTACAAACCACAGATTAGTGGTTAAAACCCAAATTTTCCATACGCTATATGTAATTAAGTTTATTTCTCCTTAAAAGCTTTAAACCTAGAACAAAGATAATGCTTATGAATTAAGGCCTGAAGGCACAGCATGGAAAATAATAAAAGATAATTCTTAAATGCTGAAATGTCTTTTGTTTTACAAAGACTATGCAATGGCTATAGAAGCCAGAACTAATTCTTTAGTTCACATACTTGTTTTCCCAAGACTTAATCAGCATTCCAGGTGATTTGGTGGAAGAAAAACAATGCAGTCTCCTAATAATCTAGCATTAAAATGCTCCTGTGACTGCAAGTGAATATTACCACTTTAAAGTACTTATTAAAATATGAAATGTGCTTGAAAAGAGGTACTTCCATAGAGTCTTCCAAACATCACCAACTGTATAGATGGAAGGTTTAGAATTTAAGCTTAAAGATAGCAAAAATGGACTTACAGTCAAAGAGATAACATAAAGTGTTACCTTTTATCTGACTGCAAAATAAAGGTTCAAATAAAGTCACTTACACAGCCAAAGGAAAGGTAATGTTGCCTATCAGATTCACTAGTTTAAGACAATTTTTGGTCTCCTTAATCAGAAAGATACAGTCACTGTATTTTGAGTGGTATTATTTTGTGCAACGTGATCAATTGTTGTATAGTGTAAAAATATTCAATAAAATTTAAGATAAAACACACCTGATGTGTTTTTATAGCCAAGACACAAAATCTCAAGCTTGAAAAAAATAGTGTACTTCTATACTTTTTTAGTGACTTTGTCTCTGTGGGTCAAATTCTCAGCTGATGCAAGTTATCTTTTGATCATTGAAATCAGCAGTGTAATGGTAATTTACACTGGCTAAGGATGCGACTTACCGTTTCAACTAAAATGTTCAGTTGCTGAATTTATGAGGATATAATTGAGGTACTCTTAAAAAAAAAAAAAAAAAAGCATTAATTTTCTCATTTATAATGGGGGTGTAGGGTGGGGAAACAAGAAGGACCATGAAATGATTAGACAACTTCTGTGACTAATAGGAATATTGTCCCTAAAGGGAAAAAGAACATCTTACCAATACAAGTGCACTCAATTAGAGTTTTAAATTAGAGTGTAATTATGTTTTTTAAAGCAGAAAAAAGAAGAAAGCTTTTAATCTTCTAGGTGGCCTCATTTTAGCAAAGAGACAAATTTAGGAAGTGTTTTGGCTAAGATGATTCTCTGCATCTTTCATAAATTTGGATTAAATCCAGCCCCTGAAGGGCTGGAAGCAGTCGTATTAGCTTTCTTGTACTTGACTTTAAAATGAAAGGAAAACCACCCCACCAAAAAACAGCACAACAACCCATATTCTCATGTTCTTACTTATATCTCTTTTTTGGGGAAGGATTGTTTACTTCAATTATTTATATTAACTATAATGAAACATTATAGATTTTTCCTTAGAGGTGAGTTGTGCCTGAGGAAAAACAACAGGAAAACAACCAAGAGGCAAGTCCAAATGTGCAAATCTAAATGTCTGGTTCACACATTTTCAGATATTATTCAGGTCATGTTTCATCCTTGCATCTTGAATCCTGCACAAACAGTGGACCTTTGACTATTTCAGTAACTCAGAACTATGTAGTCGTATAATGCAGTTTGTGTTAGCTTCACCTAAATCCTATAGGAATAAGTTCCAAAGGAAAGCATATGGTGGCTGTCTGAAACCATATTTATTAACGTCTGCTGTGGTCTTGTCAGTTCGCACAAGCTGAACTAGGTTAGTGGTGAGATCTGAGACCTTCCTCCTGGTCCCTGATGCAATGGGCATTGGTTCTAGTAGTTCAGTAAGTGGCATGGAATGCAGTCATGCATCAGTGTACAGTTTGACAGCAGAAAGGAAAAAATAAAAAAAAAAAAAAAAAAAACCAGCTAGTGTTCCACTGATAATATGTTTTCTCCAGCCTGATGTTTGGTTTTGAGTGGGGGGCATTTAATCTTTCCCATGCAGGTTTGTGGTTTTTTTCCTTGTTATTTTCCCAACCAATAAAGTTTTAGATAGAAAAAGCAATCTAAAATTCACAGTGAAAAAAAAAAATCTGCCTTCTGAGTTTCAAATCAAAATGTTTTAATGTTTCTGAGAAATGCATGAGAATGCAAAAAATAAATGTTGAACTGACATGAGCAGAAAGCAAATTGTTGAACTACAAATCTGCATGGCCAAAATCCAACAGAAATACTAAGATTAAAGAGGCAAAGAAAATTTGTTGGTTTAATTGGTGGGAATTCCAGGCAGTTTTACATTAATATAAGGTTAATTAATAACTGAAAATATTTGTGATGGGAAAATAGAATAACCATTATGGTCTGCACTAGCCCTTATCAGCAAGAACTGCAGGCAACACCCAAAAAGAAGCTTCAGAGTAAACTGAGCCATATTTAGGTACTTAATCAAATAAGCTAATGACACACTTTTCTTAAAACATAGATCTTTCAAGGTCCTTAGGCATCTGAGGGTACCTAAAACTTTCAGGCCTTAGGGTTTCAATCTGTCCAATTAATGCCTACTGAGATTGATTCCCACCCAAGTTACCAGCAGCAAAACTTCTCAAGCACATGTATTTTCACCACTAGGCTGAAACATCCAGTCATTAAATTCTAAGCATCCTTCATTACAGATTGCCCACTTCATAAAGAAGATAACGCAGCAAGAAAATTCTAGAGTAACAGCAATTGTCCTGATAATCAACTTATTAAATACTTGCAAAAAAATCTTATCTCTTTGATTTAAGATAAGGATGTAAACCTAATCTCCTGCTTACCAGACAGCACTCTCACTGAACTCCTGCAGGATCTTGAACAGTCTGTGTCTCTTCCTGCTGCTGAAGTCATTAGCATTCAGAGGGCAAAAGAGACCCCTGGTATGATGATCTTTAGACAGCACATCCGGCGAAGGAACCTGGAGGTAGTTTCTTTCCCAGTGACAAATGGGGAAATGAAAATAGAGGTACTTCATCTTCTAGTGCTTGTGATATACTCAATGGAACAAAGGGAACATCCTTGTAGAAATATATAATGCAAGTTCTAACTCATCTAAGAAGAAACAGTAATTTTGGTCTTTACCTTTCTTTTGTTAAAAATAAATTATCATGCCTTCAAATTAAAAATAACAATGAATTTATACTTGGGGGAGCACTGTAGAAATAACAAGTGAAGTCAAAACAAAAAGCTTGCTAAATTACATATTTATCAATTAAAATAAGTATCAAGGGGAATATAGATTGCTGAATGCAAAGAGGAAGTTGGCAGTATAATGGAGACAGGATATGCACATGACTACGCCGTGATCTCTGTTCAATTTCAAAGTATCACTTAGCTTTTTCTTATTTGCACATTCTGTATGCCAGCATACAAATGGAATGCTAGCAGCTAAGGCATGAAGACGTTTGTAGCTTTCTTAACCATAAGTACAGTCAAAGTTGATTGACTGTATCTAATGTATTATATCCGATAACCAAGTAGATAATTGCATACATTTTTAACAACCGTTGGAGTGGAAAACTGTAAAAATAAAAAGAGAAGGTAGAAGAAGGGAGTGAATTGTGCTTTGGTGATGAGCTGGGAAGATTATTAGACCTGACTTTTTCTTGAGATTGTACGAGAAAAGGGAATTTTCATCCATGTAATCTGAATTATAATGAAGACCTTATTTCAATTTGTTCATTTACTGTTTTGTCTTTTTCATTTGTAATAAATTTGACACCTGCTGTTTTTACCTCATGCCTTCATCTAATATCAACTTTTCTGTTAGGGTAAAAGTGTTAACTTTTTACGATAATACCTTTGAAATTGCTTTCCTGGTTATTGTCTTAAGTTGTTTTTTTTTTTTTAATCAAAACAATATAATCTAACAATAACCAGGAAGATCTTGCAAAGGCATTCATGCTTCCTTACTAATTTCAGAATATTGAGACCTCACCTGGAGTATTATGTGCAGTTCTGGTGTCCTCAACATAAAAAGGACATGGAACTGTCGGAGCAAGTCCAGAGAAGGCCCTGAGGATGATCAGGGCTGGAGCACCTCCCACGTGAGGACAGGCTGAGAAAGTTGGGGCTGTTCAGCTTGGAGAAGAGAAGGCTGCGTGGAGACCTCAGAGCAGCTTTCCAGTATCTGAAGGGGGGCTATAGGGATGCTGGGGAGAGGGACTCTTCATCAGGGACTGTAGTGATAGGACAAGGGGTAACGGGTTCAAACCTAAATAGGGAAAGTTCAGGCTAGATATAAGGAAGAAGTTCTTTCAGTAAAGGGTGGTGAGGCACTGGAATGGGTTGCCCAGGGAAGTTGTGAATGCTCCACCCCTGTCAGTGTTCAAGACCAGGCCTTGGGTGGGATGGTTTAGTGTGGTGTCCCTGCCTATGGCAGGGGGCTTGGAACTAGATGATCTTAAGGTCCTTTCCAACCCTAACTATTCTATGATTCTGTGATTCTATTTCATGCTAGTAAGCCTTAGAATCTCTAATTTGCAGTCCAAAATGCCTACATACAATCAGAAAAACAAGTAACCTGTAACCTTAAATAGAACAGGTTTACACAATACAATGATGGGGGTTGGACGAGATGATTTCCAGAGAACCCTTCCAACCCTACAGTTCTGTGATTCTGTGGTTTTGTGAGTCTATTTGGAATACTGCTATCATGCAGCACTACCCCTTAGCAGAAAGTGCAATGCATTGACATCAATTGACAGCAGATGAATACCTGGCTCCGTTCTCCGTATTTCTGCATTTAGTGATTTCTAATTGCAAGTATATAGCACAGAATTGGAAGAATAGTATGGCAGGGAATTACATAAATCCCTTGGTGTTTCTGTTGTTACTGCTAATGAATTTGCCTGCCTTCTCACAAGTCAGTCAGGATTCTGGGTTTTGAAGCAGCTTTAGGACCTAATTGGTAATAATTTGTGTTTGGTATAACTTAATGACTCGAACAAGAGAGTTCTTGTGCAGGAAGTTAAGTGTTAGCTCCTTTCATCGCTTAGAATGTTTCCAAAATTGCACCTAAAATTCAAGGGTGTGAGCAATCCTCACTTCTGGTAATATTCTTGTGGCTTCCTGCTTAAATTTTTCATCAGTGGCTGTATGTTCTTCAAAAGCAACCCCCCTGACATCAGCACTTTAAAAGAGTGTTTTAAGAATGGGAAGTAAGAGTGTACTACCGGTAGTATAGGACTGGATCACATTTCTGGGTGTTTTCTGAGAACTGCTCTGCTTTGCTTCACTGTGTGTACCCTACAACTCAATCTCATGTTTACTCAATGTAATGTGTTTAATTCTGCCATAAACTGAAAGAGCCTTTCACAGGGCACAAGCAGGTCCCTCTATGTACACTTGCTCTAGGGCTAGAGCAAATCACGATCCACAGAACACTGTATCCTGATAACTGTAGTAGTCTGTATGAACACCAAAGAAAAAGATGGATTATAGTCTGATTGGTCTGCAGAAATACAGCAGAGAATGCCATCTTGATACCAGCACAACATCTATTAGTTCAGCTGGCAATTTTTTTCAGATACATGGCACAATTCATATAGTGTGAACAGGGAGGATGGTGCTTGGCCATGTCCACTGGCATTATGTGGAATAATAAATAATCCTTATTTTCTATAATTGGACCAGGGAGCCAGTAAGCCACATTGCCATCTCAGCCTTTTAGCTCTGAGTCACAAAAGACTTTTCTCCTTCCCTGCAACTGGATGGCAGATTGCTTAGGGTGACATTATCTGGGTCCAGATGGTCCCACCTACTGCAAAATCTGTAGTACTTGTTTATATTGTAATGGTTCTATGCCTTGATCTTTTAACAGCTCTCTGAAGAAGAGGGAGGAGGGTTAGTAAGCTCAGTATGCTGTTCTCTTGTGCTACCAGTGAATGGTGTTTCCACATATTTTCATTTCAGTTTGTGACTAAGTTGTTTTCCAGAGAAGACTACTGAAGACATTACAATTTTATTGAAAGTAGAAGAACATTATTTAAATTGCCTAATTATCTTGTTCCCATTGGGGTGAGGACACAGGGAAACTATACTTAAAGAAAGGACAGCACTTCCCTGAAGTGCAGCTCTACTCCAGAAAGTAAATCTGAAACAGTTACAAGCAAGTGAATATTTACCATTTCTCAGGGATTCCATGGGTAACCTACTTAAACTACAAAGAGTAGTTTGAGTGGGAAAGGATCTCTCAGATCTCTGTTAACCGCTGGCTCAAAGCAGTGTCACCTACAAGAGTTACAGGTTACTTGGGCCTGTATCTAATCTGCAACTCTGCAAATTAAGTTTGTAATCTAAGAATCATCTTGTTTGGTTTTGGTTTGGTTTCTTTTTAATTCTGGTTCTGTGCCCACAGATTTTAATATCCATATTAGACCTCAAGGACAAGTGCCTATTTACAGTAAAGTTTGAATGACACCTTCACCTGGAGGCACTCACAGCGGGTAGAGTTCACAGCATGGCAAGTGAAGTCCCATGGACTATTCTGAAGACATGCCTGATTATACTAAACAGTTGAATATACAACTTACCAAATTAGCTTACTGCGTTTCCTGATAGGCTGTCAAAGTGGGGCCCCTGTGTGGCTGGGAGATGATCAGATTTGGAAGTTCATATGGAAGTAAGTTACGCATGAACGCGCCCTGCTTTTAGGGTAGAAAAGACAACACTTTGATAATTATCACCAAATTAGCTTCTCATTGAAGCTAATTAGAGCACAGTTGGGCAGATTATGAACACACACTGGCCTCAACAGGTGCATCAAAACATTGCAGAGATACTCACTCTGGCCTCGACAACATTATAGTTATAATACCACAAAACCATGCCTCAAAGAGCAATCTGAGTCAGGTCATTCAAGATAAAAATGTGTCTATGATTTTCACGTGTGTTAGCAGGTTGAAGTAAAGTCTAGATGTTATCAAAGTCTGAATTACGCCTTCATGTGAAGACTGTGAAGTGCGTAGTCCTCGCAAAGATTGTTCTTCAAGTCTGCTAGCTGAAATAAACACCTTTTCTCCTACCAAAATTAAGCCACTAATCACTAGATCTCTGTGTTGTCCTTAGGCTAGTGGTTAGGACGCTGTCTTGAAAAATGGAAATCATGGGTTGCATACTCTGAGGTTTATATACATACCTATCACTTTGTTGGCAAATTATATCATAAAAGGGTATTAGTAATTCCTCTCTTAGCATTTTAGAATGGAACTCTGCTGACTTCTGTGTTTTCTGTATTTAGAATTTCAATATATTAAGACATACTAGGCCTGCTGAGTCAGGCCCTTAAGCAGGTAAGTAGATGTTTGTGAACTCTAGATGACAGCAGTGTGTAGGAAAGAAAGAGAAGACTTGCTTCTTAAAATAAGGTGTTCTATATCAAGTTTGGTCCAGATCTTATATTTACAGAACAGGTATCTTACAGGATGGCTCAGGTAGTGTCAGTTAAGATGACTGCACCTCAGGTATTACACAACACTGGAGAGGAGGCTTTCTATGTTGATCGCATCTATTCTGCATGAAGTCCCAGTCTTGGTAGCAAGACTAGCAACTAGCTAGCTGACCCATACCCATACCTCAGAATTGCAATACTTCTGACCTAGTTTCCACTCTTAGCAAGCCTGCCTATATCCCAAACCCCAATAACCTTCTACTCTTTGCGGTGAGAAGCCAAGAACATTAAGAATTCAAGGCCTCAAAGCTATTCTTTTAACAGCTTCATGGGAGATAAAGTGTTCATTTTACCTCATAAATCGTTTATCCTTTTCCATAAAAGAAGAAACCTTGGACTGAATGTTTCTTCCTTTTTGTTTTTCTTTTTTTTTTTTTTTTTGTAAATATGAGCATTGTGTAGGAAGCTCAAGCTGAAGTTACAGTAACTTACTCTTTGAGTGCCAGCTGATTGTGCATTGTAAGAAAAGCTAATACACTCTCCTTCTTCCTAAATGTAATCATCAGTTCTGCTTCACAAGGAAACTCTCCTCATGGTTCCAAAACAATGCTGAGATTCTTAGCAGTCTTGCACACTACCTAACCATGTAACTTAGCAAGTGAGTCATGATCAAGATGTCATAAAAAAAACACCTGGTGTACACTAAATTCTTACTCTTCCCAAACCTAACCAGATAATTTATTAATGGCTTTTTATAATAATTAAATAAAAAAAAGCCTCTCAAATTACCAGTGGTCTTAAGGAGCAAATAGCAATCAAAGAATGAGCACCACCCTGTCTTTCTGGGTGTTCATAAAAAGATTCTGTCCGTCCCCTGGAGACTGTGTGGATTCCATATGCTAGGTAAGGCATATAATTCTGCTCCCTAACCCAGCATTAAAGGAAGCAAGAATCTTGAAAGAGTAGCCAAAATACATCCAGGGCTATGTAGTGTCAGAAACCACTCATACACATTTGTACATGCTCTGTCCACATGCAATCTCATAACATTTACTTTTGCAATCTCTGTGGATGAAAAAAAGAAAAGAAGTTTCTAACACAGATTTTTTAGTAAAGGCTCCTTAAATGATGCCAGAAAGGTTAACTAAAGTATACAAGGTACAACAAATGCCATGAAAAATTTTAATATGGTCTAGCAGTCATTATGATATTTATACCTTTAGTATAACCTTTTTTTTAAAGGGTCATATGTGTGTGCTTTAAGAAGTTTTTGAAAGTACAACACACATAATAATGTTTTGAGTCTTGCAGACTTAGAAGGCAATAGCTATCATCTGCCAAAGGGGCTTTCCCAACAAGAAGGTAGTGCTATTCTAGACCTTAATCAATACCCAAGCTGATATTTCCTAGGACAAAAATAGCAAGAAGAAGGAAATGCCTGTTTCCCCATACTGTTTGTGAGATTCTGTGTAAACTGTAGACAGATGAAGCACCTGTGATATGTTTCCCATCAGCTAAAATACTTTGCATAGCCCATTTGTGCTTTTATAAAAAAGAAAATAACCTCTAAACTTCTCACTGTCAATTATCCCCTTGCTCACATAAATAACTGTTGCGCCTGCATCACCACAGCATTTTGTTGGAATAACAGTAGCGATGCTCACACCTTGACAAATACAGATTTTGAGTAATTTATGGGTGTGTCAAAACATGTTGCTTTTATATGAATAATCTCAACCTTTGTGAAACTCTTGCAAGGCTCATTCCATCTCTTTTTGCATATTACTTTTTTTATTCTGCGTTCCCCAGCATCTACTTGTGATTAGAAATGCAAAAGAGTCTTCAGGAAACCCATTTCAGTGGTAAAGCAACTCTGTCCAGAAAGTCATCAGGAAGACATTTCTAACATTTTTCAGATCTTCTCAACGGTTGTTTCCAACAGTCTCTATTCCCATGTAAAAGTCTCTTTCCTGTGGGATTATCAAGCTAAATATTTAAATAGTTATCGGGTTCCACGCTGTTCTCATTCCTGCTTACTGTGAATGTGAATTGTTTCCATTATCTTGTTCAGTCAGTAAATGTCTCTGCGTTACCAAATTCCAGATAAGTGTGGGAAGCAACACAAGAAAGCCTGAAATGTCAGTTCTGTTTGTGCCAGTACTTGTTGCTTATTCCCTCAGCAGCAACTTCCTGATTCTGTACCTCATAGTGGATACAACAGCACATAATAAAAGGTGGATGTGGGCAGCATATCTAATTTCTTCAGCTCTAGCTAGCAAAGCATTTTAGTCTTGTCTAAAGGAAGTTGAGTTAACCTTTTTGTGAGTCCTGGTGGCTTGACTCTCACCCTATGCTCAAAAAGTTAGCTCTTGTGGAGCCTTGTGCAGATCATTAGGAAACTGGGAATCACAAGACTGGAAGTATTCAAAAACATTCAAAAGCACTTACGTGGTTTAGGAGTGCAAATTTATTGGCTTTCAATGAGAATCAAACTTGTTTGGATGTCATTAGCCTTGTGACTGTATTTGAAGGGAACAGATAATTTTGATGATTTTTCAGACCTTAAAAAAAAAAAAAAATGTGCAATTATATTATTGCTCTGAAGTCTGCAGTCAGAATTTTCTACTTCCCAAGGCTCATGCAAAGCATATTTCTTCTCTTCCCTGTTAAGGATCAGTAATTTCCAATCCTCCAGTGCTGTGGTGTTAAAATTTGCTGTAATGAAACATAGTATCAGACAAGTTACTATAAAATCACAGTATTGAACAGTTGTTCAGTACTCTTTTAAGTGCTTATAGAAATGTTCAATAGTTCTTATGCCTTGCTGCTATCTGCATTAATAGTAGAAATTCTAAAACGCTTTTAAGTTTCTATTATTAATCTATCAAAATACTTATCATCTTGGCTTCATCAGTTAACATTTATTTCACCATCATTAATATCTTCTCATTTTGCAGGTGGAGAGGAAATTATTTTTATTATTTAGCTCAGTCTCTTTTGCAGTACAAATTATATGATTAGGAGAGACTTTACATTTCTGCTTCTTAAAGATGAGAATATTTTGAAATTATCAGGTTTCTCTCCTTTAATGGTAAATATACAATCATGTATACGTGTTTCACATAAACACATAATGCACATAATGCACAAAGGTTTCACATAAATGATTGTGAGACTGACATTTTATTGTGACCTGCCTCTTCACCATTTTGACTCTTCAGAGTACATCACATTCTGTGTGGAATGTTTGTTTAATAAAATACTTGTTTTTACAATAAGGTAACACCTTTTGGAGTATCCATAAAGTAGCAGTGAATGGAAAAGTGCAGCAGATCTCCTTTTCATTGAAATAATGTGATTAGTTGTCCTTTCTAAAGTTGTCCTTTCTAAAGTATGAAAACAAACAGTAATGGTTGCTTTGGTCTTAATTTGTCAAATTAAGGACAACCTTAATTTGCATCCATTACTCTTCCTTTTGTAATCAGATGCTGAAGAAGTGTTACAGTCCTAAAAGTTATCATTTGACATTTGATAGCATCATCTTATGTAAATCATAATGGCATGCCACACTGAGTTCACAAAACCTGAAAATATATATCAAGATTTTTATTTCAGGTTTATTTGGGAACAATACAGGATTATTATTACAGGACTGTAGGTACCCATAGTCACCTATTTTGCAAGGCACAGTGACCCTTGTATGAGACTTTAAAGCTCCACCAGGAGAAGGAATAATGGCATGGAATATTGCCTCTCTGTCTCCTTCATAAATAAAGAAGAAGGAAAGCAAGGCAGATATATATGCTCACTTCATAGGTTTTCAAGATTCTATTGAACACTTGTCCGGAAAGTTAAGAGCATATTTTATTTTATTGTTCTATTATTTTATTGAATAATATGTATATTATTGATGACACTATCAGTATCATGAGATGTTCAAATAATCTGTATCTAGGACATCTAAAAACCTTTTAATTTTCACATACATGCCAAATCTCAAAGTGCTTTTTAAATATTCAGGCCAATTTTTTTGTTGTTGGGTTTTTTTTTCAGTCTCCATCATTCCAGTTCTATCCCTCTGCTATCTTCTGGTGTCATAGTGGTATCATTGATTTAATTGCATAACTTTTTAGATGAACATAGCATTTCAACACTGTACTCAGAAAAATAAAATGAAATTTTAAAGTATTTCAAACTAGTATCAGGAAGAACAGATGTCTCTGGAAATGTAAGGGTGAATCGAGCATCTGTTTCCCTTCCCGATTTGCTGTTTACAACCATTACAAGCTTGCTTCCCTCAAACTGCAGCCGTCTTTTCCATGTTGCACAAGCCAAAGAGCGGAGTGTAATTGTAGCCCTATATATCTTCTCATAATGCCATATCTGTTCTACTTTCCTTTGTTTTTTTCAAATCCTTGCAGTCTGCCCTCCACCCATTCTGTGTGAATAGCTAAACCTAATTTTTGCCCTATGATGAGGTGACAACTGATGAACAGTGGGTGTATATCACTGATTTCTTTTTAAACAAGTGACTCTCATTTCCAAGGAGAAAGAAAATGCTCTTGAGACAAAACATTTTGGGAGTGAGTTAAAATCACCTGCTCCCTGACTGACATGACGGTACTCTAGCTATTTCCTCTATCATTATATGATCCCTGCCATATCTGGGATGGAAAATCCATGTGTGATGCTAGTTATACAGTGCATTCTGGTAAGGGGTCATTTCATAAGGCAGTATTAAATTAGTTTCCAAGACGATGACAAACTGTAAAGTGGCCAGTTTCACTGGCTGGCTGGAGACTCTAATGAAACAGAGAAAATGCAGAGACTTGATTCTTGTCAGTAAAGACCTCTTCTGAGAATCACAGGTTTGACAGAGAAAATGTGACAGTGAGAAGAATGCAACTGGAAAATCATTCATGAGCTTTTCCTAGTCTATTACTGTATCTCACTTAATGGAACTAAAGTGCTCTTGAAAGCACAGTCTTTTGTACCGTATCAGTTGACCTCATTCCTTGCAAACGGAGATATTAATTTTGCTTTAGAAAACTGTTCCTTAAGGTCAGGAACCAGAAAACATTGCTTATATAATTTATAGTTTAATGAGTCCTTAATATGTGAACAAGCTGGTAAGTGGTAAGCCAAACTCTCTATGGGATAAGTGGTTTGGCTGGAGAAGATATTTCAGGGCAGACCCGAATATTGACTTTAGTATGGCAGGGGCAGAGCAAGACTATTATTGACTTTGGGCTTCTGAGTACAGTCTTAAGCACTAGACAGGATTTCCCAACCTCGTGCACTGTCGTGTCTTCAAATCTCACACACACAATTGCTTCAGTCCTCATGAAAGTGACGCTAGTCTAGACTGCTGCCTAAATAGTCACCTATATATCCCTGAAACAAGCAGAGGAGAAAAGCATTAATCTGAAGGAAACCCCAGTAAATCATCATTGATGTCTGCTGATCTTGTGCATACTACTTCCACATAGAAACACACATTTGGAAAGAAAGCAACCATTGTCACAATTTGCCCTTCAGTAAACCCATGTTATTAAGAATCTCACTTTTAGAATGTATCTGCACTGTTGTTATTCTTACCTAACAGGAGAGGAAACAAATTCTTTGTATAAGGTATTTTTGTAGTGTAAGAGGAGAAAAAATGCTTTTCTCTTTTACACTATACAGCTTTGCAAAGTTATTTGCCTTCTTTGCTTATCAAGCATATGCCTTGTCAGCTGTTGGAGAAATGCCGATTTCTATAGTTTTATTAAAACATGGAGAGTTTTAACAATAGGTCAGTGGATAATCCCTTTAGGGAACATCACCAGTTTGTCTATTTATGGAAGCAGACTTTAGGAATTTTGTAAAAATGTAGCTACTTTGAAGATAAGACAAAGCGATCAAAACCACCCAAAGTCAGCTGAATAATTTTTAAAGACTGAGCCTAAGATAACAGGGGTGGATTGGAAGGGATTTAGATTTGGTATCCTACTAACAAATCCATCAGTGTTTTTCTGTTTCCTCTGAAAATCTTTACATTAGATTAATAGAGTTGATCTGGTTTATGTCTAACCAAGCCTTCAACTTGCTCTCCC
The DNA here is from genome assembly GCF_037157495.1 of Lathamus discolor. Taxonomy (NCBI): domain Eukaryota; kingdom Metazoa; phylum Chordata; class Aves; order Psittaciformes; family Psittacidae; genus Lathamus; species Lathamus discolor. The sequence continues at coordinate 47,495,621 of NC_088886.1, read as the reverse complement.
TCTGACAAAGCCATTAACTTGGATAAAACTTACAGTACATGTAATCCTGATCTTTCCTACATCTGTCTTGCACGTTTGCATGTTTGACCTGTATCTGTACTAACTGGATGAAAATCCATAAAGTCTATCTTTTCTTTTTTTTTTCCATAAGGCTAGCTAGCACAGCAGATTTATGGATTTGCATACATATTAAAATAACACAAGTTGTTAAATGTCTTTCTGTGCACAAGCTCTATTATATTCTTGAAACTAGACTTTTAATTCTGGTTCCTGCAAACAAAATATTCATTAAAATAATAGTAAGAGTATTTGCTGTTTGAAACTCATTCAGAAAGAATAACATTGATTGGGATCCTTTTAAAAACAAAGGTCTGTGTTGAAAATACACTATTGTAATAAAAAGTATGATTAATTTTGCTTAATATTTTATCAACTATGATCAGCTGATTCATCATTTCTAATATGACAGCACATTTTGCTGATTTAAAAAAAAAAACAAAAGGGAGAGGCCAAATAGCTGATCCTACAATACTGCCAAGCTGTGGGCTATTTACCTTATTTTCCATATTGCTTCATATCTGATATACAGCTCAAGTTTAATGGTTTGGGATTGCTTGGCAAATATGATATCTAAAAATAGAAGCACCATGAAACCTGCTACAGTTGCTGAATTCCACTGAACTCAGTGTTTCTTATAAGATTCCTGTATCACCCATGATTTCCCTATGGAGGAAAATTTGAGTATTGATTTTAATGGCTGAACATCAGATGTGTAGATCCAAGCAGGCCTTATGTAGTCTTAATCTAAAATGGGCAGTGCTGGGGAATATAATGCAGAGACACTCACGCGTTCATACATGCATGCTTCATTCATACAGATTTTTTCCTGAAGCAGATTTCCTTTCTCTGTCCACTGTCTCCAGTCTACTAAGCTCTGTCTATAGGTATTAATTAGCTCAAGTACAGCTTCAGTGCAAGAAGATCTATTGCTTCGCATATTTGAATTCCTCTCTGTACATTTTCTTGAGAGCAGATTTATTGCTTCCGACGTCTATTTCTATGAGTCTGCACTGTGTGCATGAAGCTGGCTTGGTTTATCATTAACTCAGGGATCTCTACATCATACTGAGGGTTAGAGGAAGCAAAAATGATTCTTGAGGAGCAGGCAGTGGTTGTGAGTGGGAGAATGTAGAGGTATACAGAACAAAAGCAACTCATGGATACACAGACATCACTATTCTTAAGCAACTTCTTTTGGTTGACTTTAAGTCAAACCAGCTTCTTTTATAGTGTATGCATTTTAGGACTGATCAAACATGAAAAGTAGTTTCTCACAAGGTACATGTGGGGGGCATGACTGTGGTATCAATTTCAGCAGAAATATATGGATATAAACTGCTGTTTTCATGCAAAAAATGGAATTATAGTATGCTTCCGAGCTTGGTTCGCCATCAGAATTATAAAACTTCTGTCTAAATCTTCAACTTTAGATCAGCAGTCGTTGATTATATTTACCTTGAAAAGTTTTACTCTTCATAGATTTGAAACGCATAAATTAAATGCTTCATGTTGGGCTTGAAAAGATTTTAATCAAGTGCTCATTATCAATTAAACATATTCATCAGTCAGCATTCTTAAAGCTTAAATTTTTCACTATTGAAAATTAACTATTAATGCTATCTTAAAATCCAGAAGTAGTGGAATATCTTCATGTACTGATCCCTGTACTATAGAAGCAGCAACAAAAATGTTCTATATAATCCAACTAATGCCCAAATATATTCTTAGCAACTTGTGTCCCTTTTTTTTGTCACCTGATAAAATTCCTTCAACTGATGACAGTATGATACAAATGGCATGAAATATATCTGCACAATAAAAAATGTTAACATCTCCACTTTAGTTTACTTTGTGCACAGAGAAAAAACAGATTTCTATATCACATATGCATTAGAAATAAAATTTCACTCATGTTGACATCAATGGCAAATTCTGTACAGCTTTAGTTGAGCTAGGATTAAATTTCAGAAGTTTGTTATAGGCCAGATAAGTGCTCTAAATCACATGTTTGATAAAGCACTGAGGTAGTTTCTGGTTTTTGTCAGAGATGCAATCTGGCTGGATCAAAGCTACCCTTGTCATTGCTATAATTATTAATTAGGTAATAGTTATTATTAATTAGGTATTATTCCTTAAACCCATACTTTGTTTGAACTTGGCATCGTAGTGCCTCAGAGAAATTTTTTCCATATTAAAGTTTGATAAAAATTTTTTGCACCTCAGAATGTGACTTAAAAAGTCATTTTTAATGAGATCATCTTGTTTGTTCATTTGCTGGTATTAAGGATGTTTATACTGTTTTCTTTAAGGCATTTAATGAAAATGTCTAAATATGGAACTTTTCTTCCCCATGTAATCATTGTTTGGAAATAAGCTTCTGCATAGGTGCTTTAATTCATTCCTTGGAGGATGGTAACTGCTTAGGGAGCTTTCTTCCTAATTAAATCATATAAATTAGAGGCTTAAAGTTCAACAGTGTGAAAACATTCTACTATGGCCAGTATGGCTTTAAATGCTTTGAACATCAGACTCCCATAATTTGGCTGGGGATGTATTTCCACAGGTTACTTTACCATGGGATTCACAGTTTTGCCTGATATTTAATGTTAATTCACTTTCTTTATTCTGTCAGTTTACACTTGGCTGTGAAGGTTTGTTAATTTGTCTTGAAGCAGCTCTAAGACGTGTACTGTGAGGATAAGCATGAGTGGGAAATGGTGAAGACTTGAGAAACTTCTTCCATAACAAATCATATGCATAAACATGCATATTTATTTCATATATAGAGACATACATGCAGTATACATGTGCATATAATAGTTACAAATTTAATCTTTAACACTTATTCCAGACCAGTCCAGCTTTCAGATTTGTTTCCTTTTTTTGATCACTTTTTAAGATCATTCCGTTCACAATCTACTGTGTGACAGTCATATAAAACTGTGTCAGACTCAGCCAGTGATTTTAATTGTATCACAAATGTAATGTGACACAAACAATGCACCCTGGTGTTCTAAGGAATAACACAATGTGTCACAGTGGCAATGTGTAAATTATGCTTCTCCCAGTACCATTGTTATGGAAACTGTGGCCTTCAAATGAAGCTATTGCACAGGAATGTAGGAATCTGAGCTCAAGAGTGAGCTTTGTCCTGTAATTTTGGCTATGGCCGCACTGAATCTGCAATCTGTAAATAATTTAAAAATGCTTCTAACTATCCTGGATAGACTCAAGAATTTTTAATAGCATGTTTATTCTGAAGGTATTGAAATGTGTTGGAAATTTACAAAATTGTAGATACCTTTTTCCTAATTGAGAGGTGTACTTAATCTGTCAGAGAGTAATCTGGTTTTGTGCTTTCGAAACCTCTTTTCCTTTTTGTTACTCCCCACAGCTATAAGTACAGCTATGCATACAAGAATTTGAACTATTGTGTATATACCACATGTACGTATTTTACTTTGAATTCAGAGTTCTGTAAATCAGAGGCTCCTTAATATTTCTAAAACTTGAACAGATACTCATTTAACATTTTAAAAGAAGGTGTAATTGGATATCTCTTACGTGACAGCATGGAACACTTAAATTGCACCCATCTCTAAGTATATCTTTAAGCCTAATGCTTCAGCCTATGTGATAGATATTGACCATCTACAGTCAGGTGGCTTTTTTCATTTTGTTTATTAAAAAGAGGTTTTGATATCTGCTTGGTGTGCTTGGGTAGCAAAGCTAACAAGCTTCCTCTGTCTGTAGTCCATAATTAAATGATATTCAGTGGACTGTGATCTTTGCATGAGGCAGTCATTTAGGTCTAGGGAGCACTGTACTCATAGAGCTTGGTTAAATGTTATTACAATTCAGGTTCATTAATTTTTCTAATTAATCTGATGGATTAAAAGTAGTTGTGAAACCCAAATGGAAAATCAGAACAATGAACTTGTTGAAAAGCCAGCTAAGTGTGGGAAAAGATCTGGAAACATGCTACTCTAAAAGACAACATAAAGAGGGAAAAAGAAGAGCCCTGCCCCACAGTCACAATCCTGGACTTGTTAGAATGTTTTGTCTCCACTGTCTGGAGCTAAGCTGTCCCTAAGGGTCTTGGTTCCAGCTCCCATATTTAACTAAATTAGATAGTGTCTTTTTTTCTGATCTGGCTTTACATTCTTTTGCTCTTGAAAGTCAAATATATTTCAGCTGTTTATCATATTGTAGGTGAGAGTTGCAGTGACCACTTGAATATAAAATTCAGAAAGAGTCCTGAGCCCAACACCCTCGACCAAAATCAGCAAGAATATTTGAAAGATGGCAGCCAACTCCACATGGCTCTTAACAGTTTCAAAAGCACATGATAATGGTGCTAAAGGCCAACACCAACCCTTGTGTATTTTGATGGTTTGTCTTTGTACTAATTACAGTTTAGTCCTGTGGACTGAATACCCATTATTAACTGGATTGCACTGTTGGATTTCTGAACAACATCTCCTGGTTTCGTTTAGTCTGAAAGGAATCCAGTTTGTGTACTTCCAAAAAAGTAAACCACAGAGCAGTACGTGGAGATAGTTGAAAGCTCTTTAAAGAACACTCCCATTCCAAATTGAAGCATCAGGGTAGATTTATCTACTATGTCACCCATCAGACCTCACTCTGTTGAACTGAACTGATCTAGCTCATATGCTTTCTGTTCTCCAGGTTGTTATGTCACGGTCATTAACATTTTCTGATAACTACGACTACGTAGTCTTTTTCGTGGCTGCATCACTATAGTGGGGCATAGTCATCCTTTGCGAATTGCAGTTTCCACCCAGGACATACATTTCGACTGCCTGTTTTCTTTCTTTAATGTTTCCAATTAACAAGCCTTTTTTTATATCCGTGTCATGAGCCCACGTGCACTTTGCCATGATGGAGAGATTCATGATTGCATCTTGTTAATATCCGTTCTCTGTTTTCACAAATATAGTCTCCTTGTAAAAATTAGAGCCACTACTGAATTCTGTGATGCCACTCTAGTTTCAGAATATTCTAAGACTCTGGATGGTTCCACCAGTGTTTCCAGTGAGCAGAATCTCCACATTAATGCCTACATAATTCACACAAGCCAGCTTTCAGGGCTTGATTTCTGAGCTCTGTGTTTCTGCATTCTAAACAGGATGGAGAAGTCATGAATTCTGTACCTGTGTATAAGCTGGAGTGAATGTCAGGGCACACTGAAGTATCAAAAGTATCTGTGTTTCACCATCACAATTAGACTTTCCAGACTGTGTTGAAGTGGTGATTATTGAGCTCCTCAGGCATATTGAAAGAACTCCAAATTACTCCTTGGACCAGAGGTTTTCATTTAATTAAATACTATCAAATAAGACGTAGTGTCCTATTGCAGAATAATCCAATTTAAATTATACTGCAGTCAGGGCCCCACAAGACCACACAACACTCCTATTCCTGCAGATCACACTAAGTTACTATGATGTTTTGAATATTCTAATTTTCCCTTTTGTGTGTTTTTGTGTCAGAGATGCAAGTTAGATTTTTTGTTTGTTTGTTTGTTTGTTTGTTTGCTTTGTTTCCCCACAAGGTGACTCTTTGAATTAATTATCCGGATAGTAGGTAGGTCTGAAATATGCTAAAAAGTTTCTAGAACCTTCATGTCAGCAATTGACGCTCACTGTTAGCGTCAGTCCCCTCTGTCAAGGAAATCATGCAGCCCTGAAGAGACATTCTTTGTGCCAGGTTACTTTCTTCATCAGAAAGTAGATGTTTATGTTTCATGTTCCACAACAATAACATACAGAAATTAAGGAGATTATCTGATTACAATGAATTAAAAAAATATTAACCACTAGCATATTGTATAAAATATTAATTGTATATGTGGGCTTTCTTAGTATGGTTTGCATAGGTATAACACACAGAGAAAATGTAATTCTAGCAATGATCTTAAGCTGGCAAAAAGTGTTGACTCTAAAATCAGGGTCACAGAACAGAATAGTTACGGCTGTGGTAAGGCTAAATGTCAGGGTGGTTGTGAGCAATGAAGTGGTTTACTGCATGCAAGAGTGGACACATTAGTTACTTCGTATGCATCCTTGAGTTCCAAGAAATATTGTTTAATTAGGTCATATATACTCCATCAACCATAGAAGTAATTGTTTCGTTTTTAGTTTGGGGGTTTTTGTCTTTTATTTTTTTTTTTTTTTTGTACTTTTCATTGTAATCAAGCCTGTTTCCTACAAATACTGAAAAAAAAGGCCACATATGACTTTATTCATACCATGAATCTGGTCTAAATAAATTAGGCTCAGGTGCATTCCTTCCCTATAAAAGATGATATTCCATGTAGGCTGTCCAAAGGGAGGGGAAGTATTTTTCTGAAATCTTATTTAGCCTGCAGTATAAGGATGTACTTAACTTGTCATTTAAGGTGATAGAGTAATCCAGCTATTTTTTTCTGCGGATGTCTTATAAAAAAACATGTTTTTTCTCTATAAATTTAATTCATTATGCAGCAGAAATCCAAGTGGTACAAGTACAGTGCAGATAGCAAGTAGAGGAAAACTGCATTTCACTATTCTTTCTCTGGTCTTTCCATAATTCATTTGCTGCTTTGCTATCTGTCTTTCATCCCAGCCAAACAACTTTTCTAGTCTAAACTTGAGCTCCAAATCAAACAACAATCTGATGTTGCAGCTTTAACAATTATTAATTTATATTATTTATTTCATTGAAGAGTAACACCAGGGGAAAACATACTGAGTTACTGGCTGCTATACATTATTATATTGTGAGGATCCAGTTCTCTGACTGACTGAACAAGCCTATCTCTGAACTGCTGAGACAAATCACTGAAAAACACCCCGTAGTAAAATACTTTCCACAGTAGTGTCATTAAGATGTCATTTGTACTCTTTCCTCATTATTATGCTTTGGTTTGGTTTTTTTTTTTTTTTTGGATTAATGTTTTTTCTTACAAACATTCCCCAAAGTGACAGAATTCAGTTTAAGACTGAATTCTCATGCTTGTTTTTTATTTACGTTAGGGCAAAGCATGTCACTGAATCCTTTTATGTTGGACTCTAATCAGAAAAGGATGTGACATATTTTGCTTTTTAGAATGCTTATGATAATTTCAGGACTTTAATGAGAACAAGAACTGATGGAAGTTTAATGTGATTTTAAGTCTAAAAAAAAAAAAAAGTAGGGAGGAAAAGTTTAATTATTTTCTCTACATCTAACCTTTTCTATTAGCGGCAACACAAGCATCAGTTAGTATCCACCACTCTTCTCTGACAGGACTCTCAGACTGAGTACTGAACCACCTGAAATCCCTGAAAGCTTTTCTGTGGTCTTCCAAAAGCTTTGAATTGGACTCTTGCCTTGATGTCTGGCTTGTTTTTCTTCTCTAGCCAGGTTTTCAGAGTTTAACATTAAGATTTTTTTATATAAGAGCAGCAGCACTGTTAATATCCTAAATACAATGTACATAAGGTAGCACTGTAGTTGGTGTTTCATTGTTATGGATAAAGAATAAGACTTGTAGTTGGTGACTTGTCATTAGATTATGATGTCTTACAGGGAGTTTTCTGCTTGGCTATGAATCTTGTAACCTGAGGAAGACACAGGAAAAATTAATAGTCACAGAAACATTTGGAAAGATTCATAGTTACTGCAGTACAGCACGGTTGTAACAGAATGAAAGACCGAGTCATGAGTTTGACTTTGCTAGTCCAGATAGCTTGAGAAATTCCTTTCCCCTTCACCCCTATACCTTCATCTGTGGAAAATCAGATCGTTAGCTTTTTTACTGGGAGGAGCAACAGACTTGTTCCAGTTTCCTTCCTGTCTCCCCTGAACAGCACTCACAATTCCAGCACGAACGCAAAGGCTGTTCTCCTTTCACTTCTTTTGTCTGGCCCAGATATAATTTGATCATCGCTGCTATTCTGTGAGAGAGTGAACAACAGCAGCCATGCTGGGTTATACCAGGTTTCACACTCATGTAATTCCATCTGTCAGGAATTTCCAGCTTTCCTTTCCCAGTAGGCTTCCCAGCACCATCAATACCGGTATGATGCTAGTACTCCTCCTTATTACCGTACCACACTATCACACCTTCGTATTGTCCTTGATCCACTGTCCTCTTCAGCTCCAATATCTTCAGCATTTTTCTGGTCTCCAAAGCCTTTGGCAATTATTGCTTCAGGCAAGAGTGCCTGGTGACATCTGTTTCCTGCCATCTTACCATGTCTCTTTCAACCAATGTAATTTTAGTTAAATTCAAGGTCATCCCCACACGGATCCCATCCTCAGGATTTTGCAAACCTAAATATTTACCGTCACACATTCCCAGTGACTATCCCACAACCACTCCCTGAACCCAGTATCATTCCCACGACACCATACAGTCATCTCCTCCTACCCTCTTGCTCTTATAGGCTATCTGAAGAAAGGCAAGCGTTACCTCACACTATTAAGGACAGCATGATTAATATTTTCTCTAAATTTAGTCCAGTCAGCTCACTTACTGTGTGACATAATTAATGAATATATAGATTCATATTCCTACATGGTTCTTTGTTCTGAGGGAAGAATAAGCTCTATTGCGTGTAACAAGTATGCAAATACCTTGTTCGTGGGCACCTACCTATCACCTTACCTGTGAGACAGGAAACATGAGAATTTTCTTAAGAGCTGCTCAGCTACAGCAAGACTGGGAAATGCTGCTATCACTATTCCCAGGCATACACTTGACTATTATACTTCTCCCATTCCCAGTTAAAACTGGATGCTTTAATAGAGATGTAACTAACCTCCTTGGCTCAGAAAGGTGAATGAAAATGCTTGGTGGGGTAGCTTTTGGCTAGGTGGCTAAATGGCTACTGGATGTGATAGTAATGTCTCTTCCTAATCTTAAGTCACCTCAGCAGTATGGCCAAGCTGAAAGAGACAAAGCTGTTGAGAGAGAAAAGAGAAAAGTACATGTTGCACAAAAAAAGGAACAAAAAAAAAGCAGATAAAAAGCTGCTTCAAATAAGTGCTTATTATACTCTCAGTCACTGAATCAATCATTAATCTACTTTTAGAGAGAGAACAGCCAAACAGTAGAAATGGTGGAGGAAAATGGTTTTAACAAACACAAAAGTCTATGCAGATGAAAACTTTCTTTGTAGAATTCATACAACTCCCAGCAAAGAACTAAAATCTTACTACAAACCTCAGGGAATATGGGATACATATATTCCCCCACTGATGTCATCCACATTTTTTTCCTCCTTTTTCTTTTGGCAGCCATGCTTTATTCACCTTAAAAAGAAGTTCATGGAATTAAATGCCTTTGTGGAAAGTCCACATCTGGGTCACAGCTTAAAGACTTTTTTGTGTTAAGATGATACCTCATCCGCCACATGAACGGACACATGTGCAAGCAACCAGGCACGTTCAGGCAAGGCACACTTGTCAGCTACTGAGTCTTTGCAGTGATTTATTTGAATTTAGGGTCCACTCCTGCTTTCTGTACAGATTTCAGAGGAAATTGCAAACACACATAGTCATAAACCTCTGGTAATGACGGGACAGAATCAGGAACTAAATAAAAAATTAAGTTTATTGAAAATTAGAAAACAAATGGAGTAGTCTAATAAACACAGTATTTTTAAAAAATTATGATGTTCCATGAACTTGCATACTGACTGCTAACACAGATTTTTAATTTTGCTATCCCCTAGAGGCACATTTTTGATCCCAAGCACTCTTGCTTTGGAGTAAAATAGACCAATATTTAGACCACTTTCATTTTCCATTCAGACAGATCAAAAATCAACCGTAGTTAGACTGTGTTAGCTGTAGATTGTCCCTGGGGGTATGATATTCATGTTTGAAGTTCGTTTGAGTAAGGAATATAGGTTTCGACCCCCTCCAAAGCTTTTTCAAGCTATAGTCACTCAGGTTCAAAAGACAAAATGGGAACTGCACTGTAACATGTAATACTGAATACTCCTTGAAGTGCTATGGTCTTCAGTTATGGTAATCACTATCTGTCTGACTTACTCATGTGGCCTGATTAGCTATAGGATCTAAACATATCACAATTTCAGGTTTATTCACCCTTTCAATACCTACTAGAGCATTATTTTCCTGCTTTTACAGTTGAGAAAGTGAGAAAAAAATATTGTAAATAAGCAAAAAGCTTTTAATATTAGACTGGAAACAGTTGCACTGTTGTCCAGATCAAGAGAAACATGTAGGAGCCCAGCTGCCTTTGATTTTAATGGAAAGCAAGAGACTGAATTGGGCTAAGTTCAGTTACAGCAATATTGACTTTGCATTAGTGGATATGACTGACAGAAATAAAACTTTTCTTAGTAAAGCTCCACATAATGAAGTATGAGCAATATTTTATATATTATTATATGTACATGCAAAGCTCAGAAGGAAGGATGAAGGCAAGTGTTAAAGACAGGGGTGCACCAAAGAAAGGCAAGTGCAGTTTACCTATCAGGACTTTGTCTCTTCTTTTCTCTTTCCTGGATGATGAAAGCACTGCTTTACAGACAAGGTTCAAGAAATGAAAACTGCGTGTATAACTTGTATTTGTAAATGTCAGCTCTGACTGTCCATACGCCACTGAACATCCAGCAGTTAAAACACTGCCATTAGCTTATACATTATGTTTCAATGTTGTTCTCATTTTACTTGCACTGTAGCCATACATGTATTCAATGTACGTAAAATAGTCTGTGCTTCCCATATCCACAGTCTTTGCACTCTTGTGCATTTGTGCAAATACAGAAGCACACATTTTCCCTGTAGGTGTAACCAGCTGGAATGATTAATGGTGAATATTAGTGCATCTCTCCTACTTGCCTTGTTCTTTCAGGCATTACGCTTACCAGTGCAGTCTTTAGTTTCGTATTACCTTTCATCCTGAGAGATCATTCTGTATGTACACAGAGGAGCTTAAATACAGCCACTTCAAAGTGCAAAGGAAGCATGAAGATGTAGGAAGGTCAGCTGAGGATACCGATAGTCTTCAGATTCTGACCCACCAAATTTGCATCTTCTGTGCCTACACAGGGTAAAAGGGTTTTGTTTTTAAGGCTTACTCTTGCAGAAGTACCATGTGTGGAGGATTGTATGGGTTGCATAAGCAACGCAGTATTGAAGCCTGGTTTCCCCAGATGTGTGTTTCTGGTGTCTAGGAAAGTGAGCCCACACCAACCAAAATTTTTCAGAGACTGCAACAGTCACAGCATTGCTGTGCTTTGTGTGTAGTATGCAGCAAATCAGGAAACTGTGTGGCATGTTATTAGGGGCTCTAACAGGGTTTCTGTCTATTTTTCTGAATCTCATATTTTCGTTTCCCCCAACATACTTGTCAAGTTCATTGAGAAGTTGCTTGAAACTGCAGCAAAATTTGGAAAGAGGACTGGACAGGCAAACTTGCAGCACAGACATATATTACACTTAGAAAAGCAGTTTCAAAATACATATAAATTGTATTTCACATGCTCTATGACCTGCGTACTCCTAATGGCCCAAGAGAGGAAGCACTAGCTAAGGGACACATAATCGCTCCCTGTCACAGTTTTCTTCAGGGTGGTTCTGAATTTTCTCATCTCCTCTTTGGCATAAAGAGGACTCTCTACCACTGCTCTTAAATCTAATGTTAAAGGATATCAGCAGAGGTCTCTGTTCTTCTCCTATTTTGTCTTCAGTTTGTCTGGACAGGAAGCTCAGTAGCACCCTTTCATCTTTAATTTGACATTTTTCTTTCCCTCTGCACCCACAGAGCATGTAAGGAGTTTAATTAATGTACAAAATTGCCTGAAGAATCTATAAAGAATTTATAGTTCTGTGTCCTGGGTTTATCAGGAGCCGTTTTGCTCCTTCTTAGTAACTGGTGCAAGCTCTGTGTTTTGACTTCCAGCCTGGGCAGAGAGCTGATAACACCGATTGTTTTTAATTGTTGTTAAGTAATGTTTGTTCTGGCCAAGGACTCTGTGAGTCTCATGCTCTGCTGGGGACGAGGGGAGGCCGGGAGGAAGCAGAGACAGGACACCTGACCCAAACTAGCCAAAGAGGTATTCCATACCACAGTATGTCATGCCCAGGGAGGTAACTGGGAGTTACCCGGAAGGGCATGGTCTCTCTTCGGGGGGGTCAAACTCGTTCGGCGGTGGTATCGTATTCTCTTGTTATTTTCTCTTATCAATATTATAATTGGTGGCAGCAGTGGTGATTTGTGTTATACCTTGGTTACTGGGCTGTTCTTATCTCAACCCGTGGGAGTTACATTCTCTCGATTCTCCTCTCCATCCGGGGGGGGGGGGGGGGGAGGGGGGTGAGTAGACAAGCTGTGTGGATCGGTTTAAACCATGACATTCTGAAAGTTTCTTCAGAGGAAACTGCAATGTGCATCTTTCTTACTGTAGTCCCGTTCCTTTTGGTGGGGTATGTGTAATCAATCAGAAGTCTAATAAATAATGTGATGTAAAGTAGGAAACAGCAGTGAAAGCCAAGTGCTGTACAAAATCAGAGTGATGAGTAATTTCCATTTAGTTCACTGGGTTTGGGATCAAGTCTTTATGGCAGAGAATAAAGAACTGGCTTAATCTCTTTTTCCATAAATAGTAAAATTGCCACAATGGGCACACAAAGAGTGCTCCATCACTATAATTGCTTTTATCTTGAAAAAAAAAATAATTAGTTATCTCATAACAATTCCATAAACAATGTAGATATAAATCTATATGAAAACATGTGACAGATGTAACCAGAATCACAATTCAGTGTTCAAGTTCTTAATTAAAACCTGCTTTATACCCACAGTGTATTATATAGAGCATACAAGCTATCTGATTATTTTTAAAAGAATACACATGCAACATCATTACATTTTGGCACTACATAAACCTTCATAAACTCATAATGAAAAGACGCAAATATTATTTATCTTTAAAATCCAGACACTAAACTTGAATTTCCTCATGGAAATTTTAATTAGCAATTTGAAAAATGCTAAGGCGAAGTATCTGCTCCCAGTTGTCTGTTTAGGTTAAATTAAATTATTTCTGGAAGTAATATAATTAAAATCCTTTTAGTTCTTAATCAATATTTTATTTACATTTATTCTCCTTGCTGTACTTGATTAGTTCTTTTGAAAAGGGTGGGGCAGCTTATTTCTTGTTTATTATATACTTAGATATATCTGTGCTTTCAGTAATAGGAAAACCTCTTGCAGTACAGAAACACTGCAGAAATCATAAAATGATATGTAGTTTTCATCTAGCCAATTGGAATTCTACCATGTCTCAACAGGAATTATGTTAATAATTTTTTAGCTGATCTATCTGTGTACACGAAAATATCCTTCACCGGAGATCATGTAAATTATACATTACACAAAAGGCCTGATTCACCTAGTTACACTTAAGCTTCTGCAAAATGAAGGGAATAGGGAAAAAAAAATCATTTTTAATTAGTTATACTTTTTGCTTCAATAGATCCAAAATAAAGACCAAAACCTGGTCTGAGACAGGGACTTAATAGAGCTTCACTGATACTAAGGCCTCTACGTAATTGGCCATCAAAATTCATGTTTAAGGACTAATCGCACAACACAGAATATCATATCTGTAATATATAAAGAAGCTGTTGATATAGAAAACATATCAACTATGATTAAAAAATGCAGACGTTTATCTATGCAAGATTTCTGAAGATTTTAGTTGGCCTCTACTTTCATCATGGCATTATTTAAGTCGAACTTAGACTATATTCTGCAAAATGTTGTTAACACTTGTTCCAGTTAGATTTAAACCACAATAGCACATGATTTGTTTGAACTGATGGAGGAACAGAGGGGTATATTTTATATTATACTTAAGAAAAGTGGTGTTGTGGGGTTTTTTTCAGTTGTGATAGGTAATTATTATTTCTGCACAAAGTTAGATTATATAGAGTTCTTGGAGGCTATTGGTGTATTGTTTTGGGCACAAAAGATGTAGTGTCAGTGACATAGATCTGTAACCATCTCTATGCACCTTTTTAACCGAGCACATGAGATTCCCAGTGTCACAAGAGTTTGGCACATGATTGCAGCCAAAAAGCCGACTCTCCATAGCTCATGTGAGGAGCTGTGTCCAACATGAAGGGTCTTGGAGCAGGAGGGAAGACAGTGTCTTCCCAGCAGTGTAAGTTGAAGGCATCAGGAGTAGTGGAAAGTTAAGCAAAGTGCTTCAGGTTTTATGTAAATTGCTTAAGACTCAACAGGTATGTTAAGTTCTATATACTGGCAGATGTGTTTACATCTGAGGTTTGGTATATTTATATATACAGTGTGTGTATGCCTAAACAATGAAAATTAGTCAGGCTGGTGTTTCACCAAAACTGAAACCCAAACAGAAATTTTGTGATTGGAAACATTTATTTAAAATTGTTTCATTTTCTTTTTTCCCTTCTGAGCTGGAAGTGGAGTACGAACATCAGAATGTTAACTAAAGAAAATGTTGTTCTGAGATCTTTGCACCCATTTTGTATAACCTGAGCCTATTATGCATATAACCAGAAGAGTAGTTCATCTATTTCAAATAAACATCCATGCTGAAACTGTCAGCCTTTAGTGCTTATAATTGAGTAGTTGAGTCAGTATTTATCAGTGATATGAAACTGACTTGATTTTTTTTTTCCCAATATTTATAAAGGCATACATTTACTGTTAAAAATTATGGCAAGTGCAAGTTCTCTAGCACTTTTTTTTATATCTTTCCTTTACCCACATATCACATACAGGTTTCCAGAGCCTAAAGTGACTTTTCAGACCTCAAACTTCAAGTTATGTTTCGAAAAAGTTCTAAAAATAGCAGGAATGTTTAAGTTTGCACATAGGGAAGAATACAAAATGCTCCAGGTTACCAGAGCACCCTGATTTTGGCTTACTTTTTTGAACAGGCAATATTTCCGGTGACTGTTTGGAAGGATTGTCTGCCTTTGTAAAGCTGCCTACAGACAAAGAGTAGTATTCATCAGTGATTGTCTCTGCTAGTCAGCTAAAGGTTCCCTCCTTTAGCTTCACCAGTATTCTGACAGCATGGCCCTAGAGAGAGCAAGACCATTAGAAAATGCATCTATTACCCTTATATATAAGATTTTTCAGCATAGTGAGTAGTTTTAGAAACCAAGACTTTAAAAGATCTCTAAGAAACAAGAAATATGCTTGGCAAGTTTGAAAGAACAACTCTACATAAGAAATGATTCTGTGACAGTGTATGGTGCATAGAAAAAACAGTATTGCAGTATAGCTTTCAAAATAGAGTTGTACATCACAGGATACTAGTTTCAAAAGCATGGAAAGCAAAGACTTACACTGAATTTGGTGTGAAAAGTTCCTGTCAGCTCCTTCCAATTTCTTCAGGCCATCTTCTTTTTATCCTTCTTCCATAGCACCATCAAATACCGTCCTGGTCGTACAAGAGAGACATATCAATCAAAGTCTGTAGGTCTTCAGATAGATGGAGAGACAGGATCTTACAGATGGAATAAACGTATAAGCACACACATGCACACACAATCCAAAGAGAAACTGTAGAAGAAAATACATAAAATACAACGGTAGCTGTCTGGGAAACATCCTTCATTTCTTCACATGTCCTGGTTAAGATTCAGAAGACTTGACTACTTTTATATGAGAAAGAACAAAAATCAGATGAAGTACAGAAAAACCTCAACAGGTCTAATTTTAATTTCATTTAAATATTACCATGAATACAGGATAATTATATTCATTGAAAATTTTCCTGATTACAGTAACATTAAAGGGTTAGGAATGACGACACCTAAAGCCCTGTATTAAACTATTTTGAAGTTCTCATGTATTACTTGTAAGCTAATATTACTATCAGCAACAAAATTAATTCATTTGATAGATAATTGTGCTATGGTTTCAAATAAAAAAGTGTGTCAGGACATGGATAGAAATTTAATTTGGCCGTCACACTAATGCATTATTCTAAGTAAGTTAATTGAAATACTTTCAACTTTTTTGCTAATGTTTTTCATTTGCGTTTTGACCATTTCCTGATGTTTCAATTAGTTTTGTTCACAGACGTGTTATAATGAACACCAAGTTAAGATCAAGGCTTACTAAAATTTATGACACAGTTACTCAGCCAACTCTTGAGCCCTGTTTGACTTTATAATATTTCAGATTACTTGATGCGTGTAAACAGCTAATTCAGCTACTGTTAGATACGTACTTAATGAATGTAATGACATTTATGAAAGCAGTCAGAATTTTTTCAATTAAATATTTTCTGCTCCAGCTAATATTATGCCACAATTGGAAAATTTTGGAAAGAAACAGTGTCTTTGATGAAGTTTTGACAGGATTATTTCTAAACAGTAGAATAGACTTCCTGGAAGATGAGAGTGAAAAATGGAAAACCTGAGTTTCTTGAGCCAAACAAAAACATTTTGCCAAAGCCCCATTTTTTGCCAAAAGCTTTTGCACACTTGGCTTTCCTTCCAGAGTGACACAAAAAGATTTGCAAAGCCAGAGAAAATGTATAAAAAGGGATCTCTGTCTATCTCTAGCTCTTTCTTGGAACTGCCATAATCAGTCTGTAGCAGTCTCTCTGGCTTTATAATCTCACAATTTATACCTCTTCAGTTCTGCTATGGTTAGTTGGAAAACCCTAAAAAATTGTGTTGGAAATGGAAGGAAGAAACTGGTGGAGCAGTGTTCCACATTGTTGCAAACTTTCTCCACAGACTGGGTGGTACTGAATTTTGCTGCCCTTAAAACCAAGGGGAAGGAACCAGGCTCCTGACAGAGGAAGAGAATAAAGAACCCAGGATGGAAGCCTGGAGAAAGCCTGCAAGGCTAGACTGTAGATCTTTTTAATGAGGAGAATGAATGACTGTTACTTTCAGTAGGAATTTTTTAACAGTGCTTTTGAATATTCAGACACATTCTTTCATCTTAAAATGCCTAAATGCTTTTAATAACTCCCAATCTAAGAGACAGAAACAGACATACAGCAGAAAAAAAATTAAAAATTAAGTAAGTTGTCTTAACTCAATGATCCTTATGGGTTCCTTCCAATTTGAGATATTCTATGATTAAGATAAATGCAGAAAACCTGAACCTGGTGTATGTAGCAAGGCTAATTGATGGTTCAGAGGGGTCAAGCTGATAAAGTCAAAATTGCCAAGAGATGTATTTTAAGGACAGGTTTATAGAAATGATTTGGAGAGAGGATTTTGAAATTTAGGGAAAACGGAGATGAAGATCTTACAGCTATGGAAAAAAGGCAACAATGAAGGTACGACAGCATAAAACAGATGTGAACATAGATGTCTCAACAGAAAAATAACAGATTAAGCATGGCCTGGAAAACCAAAATGGATGTGTAAAAGAAGGAAGAGGCAAAGATAATTTCTAGCTCATTACCATGGAAATAAAAATAAGCTGGAATAACAGGATACAGTAACCTGAATACCTGACTTTCAGCGGCCAATTTGCTGTTGTTGAACACTTAAGGAAGTACTGTGAAGACTCTATAATTTTCCGACACACTTGCAACTCCAGGAAAAAGATAAAATGTGAAAACTTTTCTTAAAATTAACTTTGCCAGTACTGCTGGTATGAATTAGTAGTCTATGTTCTGTTCAAATGCCAAAAAACAATGGCCTGATTTTCTGAAATGGAAAGTGCAAGACATCTCAGAATAAACATAGTATCCTATGACTTACGAAGAATCATATGTTTATCACAGTGCTGCCAAAGTACAAAGAAATTGTAAATGGTTTAGGTAATTTCAAATTACTTCTGAAGCAAGCATGCAATCTTGAAGATCTGAAAATTGAGCTGTTTGTTTGAAAAGAATTATCTTCCAAACATAATTATTTCATTTCAGCAAGATGTAGCAGTAGCATGCCAATCTGAGATCTAATCTAGCAGCAGACTTTTTTGTGTTACTAATATAGTAAATTTTTGTGTTACTAATATAGTAAATAGAGGTCATATGTTTAAAATTATTTTGTCTAGTTAATCTAGTTCTGTGCTAACAGCACAGGAAGGTGTATCTGTGATATTTAAAAATTGCAGGTAGCTATTTGACTTTGTAATTATCACTATGCCTGAAGTGACATGACAAATATATTCTACATTTAACCAGCAAAAGAATTCACATGCATGCATCCAAAAGCCCCAGTACCACCCTGCCTTGAATTTAATTGAACTTCAAATTCTGGCAGAAGATGTTAAAAGCGTCTTGGTCTTCTCAGTGAATTCTCTCAGACTTCAGGTATAAAGAAAAGTAACACCTTTTTGTATTGCTCAGATATTTTATGCTACTTGTCTAATTTACCAAATGTTAGCTTAATCTCTTTTTTATATAGCTGAAGAATCAGTTCAAATGGCATATAGATGCTGTTATGAGAATAATGACTAAAAGCTGGGTTAATCAATCTGCACTGTAACTAAGACATGATGAGCACATGCTCACATATGCACACATCTCAAGGCTAGAAACAAAAACAATAATGCAATCTTTACAGTACATTTTCAGCTTCTGGCCTGGTCTATTTCCAGCAGAAGTTAGAAGTATGTCAACACTAACACAAGGATATCTAGGACCCGATACAAAGAATATACAAAATGTAATATTATCTGTCTCCCTCCTTCCCTCATATACTTCTGCTACTGTAAAATTGGTTATCTATAAGGTTTTATAAAGAGTTTATTATTAAACTTTCAGCATTTTCTTGATTTTTTTTTTTTTGTTTAAATCTAAAGAAGAAATTCTCTCTTCAAAGATTATTTCAAATAAATAATCAGTTTTAGACCACTTAGGTTTTCATCTAAGAGGAAGGTCCTTTATAATATCTATTGATCTGCTGGACAGGTTTACAATACAATACAATTTCATTTATAGGGTATCTCATAATACTGACATCAACAGAATGACTTACAGTGAATTTTAAACACATTATCATAACATATCCATTGACTAAATTAGAAAACTGTCTTTGCTTTATTTTTTTAGAGATACTTAACAAAGATAAATGTGGTTTATCCTGAGGAAAGGAATTCTAAATGGCAAGAAAACAATGAGACAACACAGGTTCATCAATAAATACCTGGAGGCAGCAGTTAAGAGGTATGCTCAGCTTGCTACGAGACATGAAACAAAGTGCTCACAGTGTCATTCTCTGTTGTCCTACGGCATAATTTGGTTGGTGTAAAATAATGAATATAACTGATCTGTTAAAACTCTACTGAAAGGAATTTCTACTGAGAGCAATATGCTGGGTTCTGCATCTGAGATGGTGTAATACTGGATGTACTTATAGACTGGAGGACAAGAGGCTGGAGTGCAGCCCTGTAGAAAGGGATGTGGGGGTTTTGACTGATGGTGAGCTCAATATGAGTTATCAGTGTGCCCTGCTGACCAAAAGGGTCCATATCTTATGTTGCATTAAGCACAGTATCCTCCTTCTCTTGTCCTAGATTCTCCGTGACTTACTTATGATGGTGACAGACTCAGAAGTCAGTACACGCTCTGTAATAGCCCTATTCAACCACAGTTCCACCTGTTCAAAAGTAAACCCCAGACTGGGACAACTCTGACTGCCTTCAGTAATTCCTGTCATCAATAAGACGGTCCCCCCTTTTTGAGAGGTACACAGCCAAAATAATTGGAGCAAATCTGTAGTCACAACCATAAATTTTATCACCTCTTTCTTCCCAACCCCACCCATGAATTACATATCAATAGAATATCTGTAATAAACATTCATATATGACTATATCCTCAGCCAATGTGAATTTGATTCAGTAAAGCTTTTCTGAATGGTGAATATTTTTCTGTATTTTTCAATATTTCTTTGACTGAACTATGCTGTGGTGGGTTTTTTTCTTAATTGTTGTAGTCTCTCATTTTTCAAGCTTTAATTCTGAAGTCATTTGATTCTGAGAGGAGACTTTTAAATACTGCTCTACATGTGCTAGCTGGTGGTGTCTCTATCTATATTTTAAGAGTCTGATGATTTCTGGAGATACAAGTTAGTCTTCAGGATGATAATTTTCCCAGATTCCAGCGCAAGCTTCTTGTTAGAATTTTACTGAAAGAAGATAACACTCTATTTGTTCAGCACAGGGAGCATCAAAATATAAAAGCATGATGAATTTTCATGTTTTCTTTATGTCTTAACTAGCTTCATCATTTTCCTCTTCTCTGTAACTATAACCATTAGGAAACCTATTAGTCACAGATACAGTAAAATAAATATCAGGTTTCAAAGGGCAAAAATTCAATGTAGGCAATTTAAGAATTAAATGGCATTGAGTAGTGTCTTTCCCACCCTTTTTGCAGTGGAATAAATGACCACAGAAGTTACAAGGAGTTAAAAAAGTAGCACTCTACCATGCAATTAAAAATGATGGATAAAATGAGAATAAAACTGCAAAGTTATCATTTTCAGATATTAAAAGGACCAGCATTTTTCTAGGCTACCTGGAAAGATCATTTGCTCATCTACTCACTCTGCTTAGATATATATATTAAAAAAAAAAAAAAAAAAAAAAAGCTTTATAGCATTTAACACTTTAATTATTCGGGAGAAATAGCAAATTTAGGCCAAGTCTTTTTCTCAATGAACATAATGAGCATTTTTGTCTTTAAATTAAAAGTAAGTGGACTTAGATCCTTGGTTTTAAAGAAAAGTTTATATTACCCTTGAGAAAAGGGTAATATAATGTACTCCAGTTCTGGTACCATAGATTTGGAGGTAAAAGTAACACCTAACAATAGTAAACTTGGACAAATACACTATTTTAATCTTAAGCTTTCTTTAGTTTATGAACTTTCTGAAACTAGATGATCTTAAGGTGCTTTCCAACTCTAACTATTCTATGATTCTATGTGAGATAGACATCCAGGCTCCAGGAATGAATCACATCAGGCTCTCCTTCAAAAAAAAGGCCAGGCTCAACTTTCCATTTCCTCATTTAAGCCCATGTTAGGTTTTCAGTTTCTAGGCTTAAGGAGAGAAAATTCCCTTGAAACTGTGACCATTTCAGTGGACTAGGACAGTTTAGGTGTTTTTTCTTAAAAGCGGGGTAATTCCCTAATTGTGCAAAAATGCTTCAAATATAGGGTCACTGCTATATATAAATAGCAGCAAAAAACACAAATCCAAAATCCATGGGTTTTGAGAAGAGTAAGAGCTCACCTGATAGAGTGCAGTAAACAAATAGCTTTTTGTCAAAAGACTGCAAATCAGTATGACAGTTAAAGAAAGATCATAAAAGATGGAAGCTCAAGTACTCAGGTCTTGGAGAGTCAGTAGTTCAATGTAGTTTTTTGCATACAAGGGCTTTGCCATACAAAGGTATCGGCATGTGTCTCAAGGCTTGGTCTACCAAAATCTTTTTGAAGTTCTCCCAGCACAGGACAAACTGTGCAATGTTCTGCAGAACTTAAGTGCAAGAAAGACCACAGACTGCCACACAATACTAAGTTGATCAATGTTCAGGTCATAAAGTGCATTACTGCAGTACAAGGCAACACTTTGTTTCCTAGAGGAATTCTGTGCTGCACTAAGAGATAACTATTGCACTGCTCTTTGCCCTCACTTCTTGGTTATCTGGGACAGCATCGGTGAGATGGGTGTTGAACTAAATGCCACTGTCATTGTGCAGTCCCAAATTTCTGAGATAATGCAGTGATATTAAAAACTGTTGTCCTTATCAAAATACTACTACTCTCTTTTTCCTGTAAAGGAAGTCAAGTGGTATCTATGTCAGTAATAAACAAAAAGCTGGGAGCTATCTGTAATCCTGACATTATTGTCCCAAATTGTGAATTATGACTACCAGCCATGATACTATCAAACCATATGTAGCCACTGTCACTGCATCACTATAGCTCTCCAGCAGCATCTTCCTCAGCCAGACAGATTAATTTTATACCATATTTCAGGCTTTTTTTCCAAAAGCAAACCTAATGTTTCTACCTGCTCTTTAATCACTTCAGGTTCCTATCAATCTGTGTCAAAGAACATTACATCAATAGTATATAACTCTAGGGAATACTGATATTATATAAACTGCAGCATAATACTTAACGTGTTGAATTCAATTTTTCAATTTAGCTATTCTGTCTGTTTAACTTGGCTTTAAACTAAACAAACCTCCAGTGCCAAATGCAGCAGTTGGAACTGACCACCTACAGCACAAGATTAAGGAAATGAAAAAATGATGTGTGTTTGTTCTAAAGCTAAAGCCTCCTTCTCTCAGCAAAGGAACTTCATTGATTATAGACCACACTGATTTAAATTAAATAAAATGGAAATTTAATGAGCTATAGTGGAGTGAAGTACAGTTTTTTTAAAACTTTTCAATCACATAAACTTTAAGGGAGGTCACTCTTCTGCTAACAGAATTTTCCAGGCTTCTCTATGAAGAAAAGGTTTATCTGTAAACTTGACAACTTTATTATAAAACACAATACATGTAGTGAATGAGAAGTTAATTTCTGTTCATAAAAGGCACTTCTATTTCTTCAGTTTTACCCTGTCTGTAAATAACATCTTCTTGACAGTGTCACATCTTTTGGTGCTTTATGGAGCAAAACTCTGGTTTGCCTCTGCAGTCAGACCTCCAGAGGCTTCATTCTGACCATGCATGCGGAAGACAGGAGCCACATGTTTCAGTGCCACCTATATGCTGAACTTTGTCAACATCTCTCTAACTACTGTAGCATGAAGCAAGAGCATAACTGCCTCCACTTGCCCAAACTCAAAAGGTGACCTAAACTGATGATACTATTCTAACTCAAGTGAGTGTGCCCAATGAGGAATGAACATCAACAGATGAGAGAAAACAGATAACCTCCAGAGGCATGGTGGTCCAGCTAACTCTTTCTTACAAAAGAAAGTACATACTTATTTCTGAGGCATGCCAGTTCTCATTGTTTCTAATTCTTACCTAAACATCTAAACCAAACAAAAATTAAGCTGTAGTTTTGTTCAGAATTGTAATAGAGAGTAGTATAATGACCCTATCAGTCTTGGAGTCATTATGATGCTTTCTCAAGTACCATTGGTTGGAGGATGTAATTGTCTACTTAAAGAGATATATATAAACCTAAGATTTATTAAAGTCAAATAATCTCATTACCATTTCTGTGCTGGAGAGCAGCAGTAATATGGTGGGGGCTTCTCTGTGAGAAAATCCAATGTTTAATATATGATTCAGTACAGATTTCAGGGCTGTCCTTTGTGTCCAGTGAAGGAGCACAACTGAAGACTCTCGACAGTGTTCAACTCCCATGTAGTGAAAATAATTTCTATTTTCCCATATATTTTAAAGCTTCTTGACTTGCATACTTTGTATTACTGCATACTTGTGTGAAATCCAGGAGGCCTGTTTAGGTTACAAGTCAGCTCAGAGAGGAATAGAAACAGGAGAAATAAAACAGTAGATGTTCAAGGCATACAGAGTACTAGGAGTCAGCAGGTCACTTAAAAATATATAAAATGAATCTCAACCAGAATACTGGAATTTAACCCAAATTATAATAATTTCAAACAAGTAATTTACAACCAAGTTTATATGTCAGTCTTCTTCATAGAGCTCCTACCTTCATGATAGTTCATGATAAAGTAGTAACATTGGATAGCTGCTACAAAGCCAGCTCTTTGTTTCAGTGCACTGGTTCTGTGCGTGATAGCTTGGAAGTTCAGGAGAATTCAGTGAATCCTCATTAATATGTGAGATATCAGCAAGAGTAAAGGGAGGTCTGTAAAATTAGGGCAAAGAAGAGATGCTATAGTAAAAGGTCCATAAAGCACTAGCAGATCCTGGTTTACCATGTCTCTTCTCAGGGTAAGCAAGTAAAAAAGCTGTGTTCTCTCTTAAATGACTCTCGTGAATGAAAACATCAAGATTTTTAATTCATTTCTGGGTGAATAGCAACAGACCTTTTAAGAGGTCTCAGAGAGTTGCCACACTACATTGTAGAGAGTGATGTCAAGACAGACAGAGAGAGTAATGTTAAAATGAAGAAAGAGCAAAAGGCTGAGAAGAACCATCACTAGAAAGGCCATGGAGGTGAGTTATGTGTTAAGTATCCTCAAGAGTCAGCCAAGAATTACTACTCAGCCTATTGTGGCAAGACTTTTTAATACCTTTCCCTGTGATGATAGAGAAAATTAAACTTTAGTCATTTTATAGTTATCACATTCCCAAACTGTTAGTTTTATTCACAGAGATGGTACCTTTCAATATATTTTACTAAGCTCCACTCTAGCAGATTGGTAATTGTGGCTTCGGTCCAACAAAGCCTACAGAAAAGTGAACTTGTGAGCAGCTGAATTGATTTTAGTGAAGTATAGATATGTTTAAGGTATTCATATGCTCAACTGCTTTGCTGGACTATGGTTTAGATGAACAACATCTCTATATCACCCTATCAGCCTGTCCAGCAATTAAATGGAGCCAGCAAAAATTTAATGCAATTGTTAACTCATTGGAAATAGGGCATGCACAAGTCTATGAAATGATCTTGTGGAAGCATTTGTCTGAAATTAGTTCTTGCTTTTTTAAATTAGCTCATTTTTCTGAATAAGAGAGCTGACTATTCTGTGCAAAAATGGAGAAATTAAGTAAAATGAACATACCGAGTTCTTAATCAAATTAATAAGTGGCACCAAATCATAGCTTAAGAGCACATACGGAAGGAGAAAGGCTGTTCAAAGATCAAAAAGCAAAAGTTTATACATTTTATTAATGACAGAAAAATATTATTATTCATGTATTTTATTAGTCCTGAATAATATCCTCCTAATTAAAATTAGTGCCTGCTAGTTTTTTTGAATAGCATTTTAGCAACAATAAGGAAAATAACCCACATTTCCTGCAAATACTTTGCTGCACATTAGAAATAATTATCAATTAATTTTCTTAAATGCCATGCTTGTGTTACAATAGTCAATGAGGCTTGTGCTATGCAGCAAATTAGTTATCAAGCACCAAGCATGATCAGAATGCAGAGGCCTATACAGAAAAATCAGAAAATGGTGCTGAGCTCAGCAGGTTAAATTATTAGTAAGCATCTGTGCAGCTTTGAACCACTACCCTAGGTGGGCAGCAAGAAGTGGGAGACGGCAGAATTCTGTGGGACCTAAACCAATCTGAGTTGCCTAACCAGGCTTAAACCTCACCCCAGTGAAAGCAGCAAGAAGCGAACATTTGCAGACCCACCTGCGTGGTTTAGGAGAGTAGATCCTATTTCAGTGCTCCCTGGGTATTTGAGTCTTAAGGACACCCTACAACACTTAGGCTAGAAAGGCCCAGATTTTTTGAAACAAAGCAAAAGATGCGTAAATATTCAGATGTCTCAGGACTCTAAAGCGTGCATCCGTGTGCACCTCTGGGTATGGGATACACATGTGCAGAATACATGGAGCGTGAAGGTTGTGCTGTCATAGACAGGTATTGTTATAATTATGAACACGAGCTTGTAAGGTTCCCCTTGTACTCTAACAGAATTAGGCTCCATTCTGTTTATCGGTCCATAGCAGTTTGCTTCTGAGCATTTGTGTTGTAGAAGAACAAGGCAAAGAAGTGTTTGAAAGCCAAGGGAAAGCTGAATAAGGCAGCTTCTCTGGGAAAGAAATTTCAATGGTGTAATTTTTTAATGACTATACAGTTGCTAGCATATTATATCTGACAGCTGCTGTTGTTTAAGTGGGCACAGGTACAGGTTACAGATTTTCATTTTCTTAGTAGTTAGCTTATCTTACTCTTTTGAGGTTCTTTTCACAATGAAAGTAAAAGGGGTGGGAAGTTTGAAAAAAATCACCTCTTAGAAGTTTTGGGTTTTTTTTTTTTTTATTTTTGCATGCTGTAGGTTTTGGTTTGGGTTCTGTTTTTTTTATTCCCCTTGTGAGCACAAAATAAAGTTTGCCACAAATATTTTCTATCATACCAAAGAAAGCTGTGTGAGAATAAACAGAAGAAATATCTTAACATTGAACAGAAATGATAGGATTGTATGTGTGTGATATCAGCCATTTCAGGCTAATGTGAAGATACCTACATTTCTCCTAAAAACTTTAAACTTAAGTAGTTAGGTACCCATCAGTCTTTTTATTTCTGTTTACATTCTTAAGAAAAATTATGGAGCAGGCTATTATTAAAGATGTGTTACATACTTAGCAACAGAAAGAACATGATTTTCTTCCCATCCAGACAGTAGTAAGATAGATAGCATTTAAGGACAATCTTCCTGCAAATATTTTCCTGTAATTAAGCCAGGATAATTAGAACTAGGCTTGCCAAAACCACCAACTGACTCGTTCTATAAAATTATGTGGGGAAGAATGTTAATAATTTGTGAAGAACAGTAAATATTTGTATTCAACAACCTGATGGAAACATAATGAAGATGTGGGAGAAAGTCTGGCTAGCCTAGGGGGAAAAAAAAAAAAAAACCCACAAAAAGCCCCAAAACTATTCTATTCAAGTTACTTAAATATTTACTTTTTTTTTTTTTTTACAGTTTTATATTAACAGGTCTAAAGTATTACACCCATTATTTTAAGCAGAGTAGGACCTTCACCTAGTTGAGTACCATGTGGAAACAAAGACCATCCTTGCTCCAAAAAGTTTACTATCAAAACAAGCAATGTAAAATGAGAGAGAGGAAGGCAGTTATGTTGTCTCCACCACATGTGGGTGAGGCCAAAATACAGGCACACACAGTCTGTCCTGCAGAGTTAGTAATTTAGCCTAAGCAGAGGTAACAATTAAGGATGTGTGAAAACAACACCAAATTTTTTATGTCAGCCCCACACATTAAGGGTGAAAATTTCTAAACATGATATCCGAAACAAAAATTAACCTCATCTAACTTTAGATAACTAGCCTTTGAATCATTTCCCTAAACACAGGTATCATATGCCATTTATCAGTGGGTATCAAGGACATCTGCAATGGGCTGGCAGATACAACACAGGGAATACAGGAGATCTAGGCATCTGGATCAGCAGTAGTGGGGCAGATGAGGTGCCCTGCAGCAACTCAGATGGCTTAGATGTCTGTTAGGCAACTTAAAACAAACCCTCAATTGAAAAACATTTATCAGGCATGTATTATTATGTTTATCATGGTGTCTCCATAATAAGTAGAATGAGATACTCATCTGCAGCAAGATGAACAGCTCTCTGGAGGTATCACTTTTTCTCTCCACTGACTTCAGAGAGAGCCTTGGCCAATTGTGCTCCTGAAAAAGATTCAGAATTAGGCAGTGACTTTTTTTGCATATGATCTTTTTTGGTTTTTAGAAAGATTACCCTGGGCATCTTAGAAAAAAAAACACACCCAAAAAACCAAACAAACAAAAAAACCCCACACAATATTTTAAAACGTTTGTTCTATTCAATAATCTTATATTTATTTATTAATTTTATTCTTTAAAAAAAGGGATTTGTTTAAACGGTGAAAAGATGGTAAGTGTACATGGAAAAAATCATCATGCATTCATTATGACTTCATAAGAAAGCAAATTCACAATACATTTTGGAAAGAATTTGTTCTCTGTAACAAAGTTACTCAGATTTAGCCTAGAGTATCCAGGATTTGGAACTGCACATCAAACATAAAGATGATATAGAAATGCCTTTAAGTGAGAACTATATTCTAATTCTTTAAGTAAAAGCCTTTAGGGGAATTATAGCTGTACTGTAGTGAAATCAGTTGTGGATACTTAGAACTTTTCAAGGTCAGAATATACATGATCGCTTTTATATAGCAGTGCTGTCTGGTTTAGGATGTAGGTTCTCTGCATTGATTTTTCAAAATTTCTCAGTTTATCTCCTTGTGACAAAGCACACATACTTCAAATGAGAAGAAGTTTCTCTTCTGAGGTCTATTTTTTTAACAGGATCCAATTAAAAAGCATATGCTATTTTGCTTTGTATTCTGGTTTTCTGAGTACTGCATAGTCCTTATACTTGGGCATCCCTGATTCTGATACCAGGGTTTCAGCAATGACCTTGAATGAGAGCTTTAAGATGCCTCCCAGCAAGACCTTCCAAGAACCTTTCACCTAGACCTTCCTTAAAATATTGAAAATTTTGGAAATTTTGAAAGCCTAGGTCTGTCCCTCATCACTTAAGAAAATACTTATCATTTGGTACTCCCCCCTTTCAGTGTTGCCCTTGCTTGTATTTTTCATCATGTCATGAATTGTCCTAACACTTGTTCCCTCCCTCCCTAGTGTCTCATCATCTGCATTTTGGAATTTACTGTGTCTTCTCTTAAACAGGTAAATGACTTAGCCTTCCAAACAGTATGTGTTTATCAAACATCTCTTTGGCTGATAGCCAAGTCTATTCTGAAATAACTGAATGTGTGAGCATTCAGAATTTAGTTATAAATGTTGAAATAATCACATTTATTTTTGCAGGGTTTTGGCTCTTTTACCACCCTGGCATCACTAGAATTGTTTTTTTATTATAAACACATGTTGGCTGCCAGTCAAAGTTTCAATATTTCTCACTGGTTTTGTCATTCAAACACTAACTTAGATGAATGCCACCTTTTGTGCTATTTGTAGATTGACCCTCTCTCTTCAACCCCAAAATGCTACATTTCACTAGGAAAAATCCACCCAATCATGTTCTATCCTGTGCTGCTTGAGAATGTTTTATACATGAAGAAATTCTATACAAGTCAGATGACACTCAAAAATTACAACTATGATTACATATATCAACAAAGATTTGACGTGAATGGCTTCATCTAGAACTTACCTGGGTTGAAAACCAAGAAGGTTAATTGATTTGTGATGCTGCATAGAACAAACTGCTCAGGTGATAACCATGCCAACAAGCATTCTCAAGTGCGACTTCTGAAACCATAAAGAAACCAGAAAGGCTCGTTCCTGTCAGCAGCCCTTCCTAACAGGGTTTGTTGACAAGTGAACACACGATCACACTTTCACAGAAGCTGTAAATGTGCTCAAAAGTTTTGCAATTAAAAGATTCATCTTAAAAGTTATTAGAGTTTTACTCCCTTCAGACTATATCTTCTTAAAGTTATGAGAATAAATGTTATGTGACAAAAATTAATTAGGAAGCATCTGGTGGAAAGAGGGACTTAAGTGTTAGTTTTAAAGGGTAGGCTTTGGATGCCGCCCTAGTGAATTATGCGGGAAACTCATTGTTAATTTTTGTACAGACATGAATTTCTGAACTCAGATGATCTTTTTCTCTCTCTTTTTAGGCAAGATGTTTCATGTGCAGCATGTTGATAATCATTTATTTTAATCTCACTGTTCAGGTCTCCCCTGAAGGTCAAAGAAAATTTCTAATAGCTGAGGGGCATCCATGGAGCAATTAGCTTGTTAAGTGTTGCTAACAAAATTAAAGAAAGACCCCAAGAAAAACTTCAGATCCAAGGCCGCATTTTTCACTTTGGAATCTCCTTGTAACTGAATGAGTTCACTATAAAATATTTTTTATTTCCATTTATGCAATTTATATAATTTATATTAGATTTGTAGAAAGACACATACTGTCTAAACAATGTGCAGCAATCTGAGGGACACAGGGTTATGGTGACTCATTTAGCAAGCAATTGCTTCAGAAAGATTAGGGAAATAAACTCTATCTGACAAAGGTATTGCTAAATAAAAGATTCTTGTTAGGGTTTCTTTGAATACATTTGTTTTAATTCTAAAAACCTCCCCATCGCAAATATCTGACAGAAAGCATTACAAGAGAGCATTAAGAACAGGCTTAAAGGATGCAAGTTCTTATCAAAGAAACACTTTTTAGAAGAGAATTTAAATGAAGAGTTCCATAGAAGGAAATTCTAGTTATTCCACTACCTTCTGTTTTCAACTAAGAGTGTTTCAAGTCCTGAGTCCTAACATTCTTATCTTTCACAAACTAATCAAAAACAAAAGTTGGCCTTAAGCTTCAGGACCATGCTATACTGTCATCTAATTTCAACAAACTTAGTATCACCCAATGGGGTTCAGAGCAGTACTGAAAACTAGTGCTTACACCCACACTTCTCTCCTTTACACACTGCACCCCTGTCCCAGTGAAAAAAAGTTGAGGTGCTTCCCAGTTTTTCTGTGCCAGTTAAGGACTGCCTGGGTGCAGTCCTCCATAAGAGTTATTTCTGGACTGTTTATCAAAAAAAGATAGAATCATAGAATCATAGAATAGTTAGGGTTGGAAAGGACCTCAAGATCATCTAGTTCCAACCCCCCTGCCACAGGCAGGGACACCTCACACTAAACCATCTCACCCAAGGCTTCATCCAAGCTGGCCTTGAACACTGCCAGGGATGGAGCACTCGCAACCCCCCCCCCGGGCAACCGATTCCAGTGCCTCACCACCCTAACAGGA
This sequence comes from Lathamus discolor, assembly GCF_037157495.1. Classification (NCBI taxonomy): domain Eukaryota; kingdom Metazoa; phylum Chordata; class Aves; order Psittaciformes; family Psittacidae; genus Lathamus; species Lathamus discolor. Next base: position 47,465,135 of record NC_088886.1, on the reverse strand, counting down.
AAGAATTTCCTCCTTATATCCAATCTAAACTTCCCCTGTTTAAGTTTTAACCCGTTACCCCTTGTCCTGTCACTACAGTCCCTGACGAAGAGACCCTCCCCAGCATCCCTATAGGCCCCCTTCAGGTACTGGAAGGCTGCTGAGGTCTCCACGCAGCCTTCTCTTCTCCAGCCTGAACAGCCCCAACTTCCTCAACCTGTCTTCACAGTTGATAGTCATTGAGATACAGGAGAAAACCATCCCTCTCTAATTAACGAACAGTGTATTACATGTATTGATAGGGTATTGAGCAAGATCCATATTTTTGGTGGTAAGGTTACATATCGATCTTAATCAAAGCAACACATTTTGCAAATAGGGTAAGAAATCTGTCCTTACCAGTCTGTCTCGCCATGTTGGGTTTGTTAATATTTCTCCCTAAAGGCACAGGGTTTTCAGATAGTTGGTGATTTTCTGTCCTGGCTCCAATAGAGAGTGCTGTTTTGTTGGATTTTTTAAATCCCATTACAGTCCCATACATGTGAAGCACCTGCATGTACTCAAATGACTTTACAAGAGGTAAAATGAATGCTAGAGAATAATCTATGTCAGTCTTGAGCATACAGCATTAGTGAATGGAAATAAAGTTGGAAAGAGACTCATTTCCTTTTGGTTTATGCCATTTCTATGAAGACTATATTTTACATGATATATGTATACATTTATAAGAATCTGGTACATAACCATAAGACAGATTTACAGTTGAAAGTCACAGAAAAATGTGGGTGAAGTGAGAACCAGAGACTTACCTGGCAGGAGAGGCACCATGATCAGGTAGGTGGTTTTCCCAGGGTGAGGCTCGTCCCTTGCATTCCGGGGCATTTGTACTTATAAGAATACAAAACACCTTGCACCTGGAACGAGAAGGAACATCACAGTTTACAGAGTTATTCCCACTGTGCTTTTCTCCCTGCTGTGGGGGACCTGGTTTTGAATATGGGTGAGATGATCTAATAGTGGGACTCCTAATGATTTCTAACTGAAGGTGAATTGGCACAGACCTGGTTAATCTCAGATTAAAGGCATAGTTTGTAACGATATGGTCCAAAACAAAAGGATTGAGTGTTCCAGCCCTGCAAATTGATAAAATATCATGTAATATATACTTGAGGACAATCTATTGCTTTTAGTCCATGTACAATATATTATTTTTCTCTAATATACAGATGCAACCCCTCTCTACATTCCTTCAGGTTTTTTAGAGTGATGCCATGGTAATCTGCTGAAGGTCAAGCTAAGAAAACTGATATAACAAAGCAAGTGCTTTTAGGAATCATGTCACGTCATGTTAGGCTCACAGATAAATGAGCATTAGCTGCAGATATAGGTACTTACCTATTTGACTGCATCAAATCCCTTCACATGTCTGCTATTTTATCTTGGATTATGTATCATTGGGTTCAATTTAATATTTTATAAATTACTAGTTCGTAACTGGCTTTGTATATTTGTACATTAAATAGGAAAGTAGTGAATCTGAAGCACAACTCTCTCCCTGCGCTACTTCGCTATGATTGGCCACAATATAGATAATAATGATTTATTATGATGGATAGTAATTTGCCTACAATGAATCATATTTTATAAAGAAAGAAGTAAAACTTGAATTTGTGTCTTTTTTTTCTTTTCTCTGTGTCTCATTTGTAACTTTTCTTTATGGCTTGGGAGTTTCATGACTCAGAGAAGCAGTAGAGCGCAGATATGTTGACAGATTTGCTTTCTGTCATTTCATTTAAATTGAATCCATTTTCTAACCCTCTAGATAATACATTGCTAAGACATACCTTTCCATTTTTAAATACCTTCTGCTGTTGTGAAATGGTTACTCCTTTCACCACACTACAAAAAACATATGCAGTGTACCAAAACAAAGACAAAAGGAAGGAAAAAGCTTCTTTTAGAAATTAATTTTCATTACTTTTTTAAATAGGGACAGTGCAAATTGCATTTTGTAAGAACAGAATCAGATAAAACAGAATTATTCTAAACATATGAGCAAATAAATCATTCTTTCTGCACCTTATGTTACTAAGAATTTAATTTAATCAACTAAATATTGGTTAAATTGATGATGTATTTCCATATGGATTTCTAGACTGGATGGGGAACCAGCCTTATGTTTCATATTCCTGAAGCTGAATAGTTTTTATTTTTCTTTTCTATGTATTAGAATACCCTAGCTGAAATGTTTGTCTGTATTTCTTAAAAGCAGTGACACAGCTAATAGCCAAGATAAGAGCGGACAGATTTACAAAGCCTTTCTTCCCTGACTACTTCTGGCCTTCAGGGGAGTATTTGTCACACCACCATTCAGACCACTCAGAAGGTAGGCTGAATCTCTCACGTTTCCTGATGTGACTAGAAGGAGACCTGTATCATATGACTGTCTCCCATTTTGTTTCTCCAAAGTACTTTTTGTTTACTGGTTTCATCAGGGCATTTAGGAATGCTCTATACTGCTGCAGGCCTTTTTATTTGATAAAAAGCTTAAAATAGTAGTGCTGAAAATAAATATAAAAGCAGAGCAAAAGAGATTAAGAGATAATCAGGATTATTTTTCACACTAACTAATAAGTAAGTAATGAACCTTGAATTGTTTGACTAAGAAAGAAAGAAAGAATTTTGTTTCTCATTACTTTTGCTTTTCATTCAGCTTTGCATCTTTTGCTTTTAGATATTTCCAGGTATGAAATGGGTGGTTGCAAAGGTGTTGTGATAAAAGCACTGGACTGATTTTTGATTTCTCGACAGGGAGCACAAGATGTTTCATCAAAGTAATGAGAGGAAATGTGAAGCAAGTAGAAAGATTTCAAAGCAAAGTAAAAAATATGGACAGACACAAGAGTGGAAGAATTTGGCTTGTCTAAAACAAAAGGACAGTCATAACAGTTCACATACATACATAGCAGTTTGCTTCAGCTGAGATGATATGTTATTCTCTGCACTGGGACTGGGATAAAAAATAACAGAGAACACTTCAATATACAAGATGCAGACCAGCGTGGGAAGATATTTCATCTGAAATCTGAAAAGACATTCAAGTACATTAAAAATGTTGTGAAACCACAGTCACTTTAAGAACAGGTGAGGCAAATGTGTTAGAAATACTCAGAATGTCAGACATTCATAGCGTGGATCCTGACTTTAGCCTAGAGATGAACTGAATAAAAGCTGCATGTCTTTTCTAGACTCATAACCTAAGATTTTAAATTGATCTTAATTGTAAAATGTAATACGAGAACTTAGGATCTAACTGTGGCCTACTTTCCTTCAGAAGTACCACTACACTAAGGACCACAGGTTTATTGGATTACCAGAATATTAGGTAAATTTGTTTTAATGCTCTAATTTCATGGCGGTCTGATCCACAATAGTATAAACAATATTGGAATTCACTCTCCTTAAAAAGATAGGGAAGGGAAGAATTTTTGTCCTTGACTGACTGAGAAAACTAACAAAAATATCAGTATTTTTCATTCAGTTCTCTGAAAGATGGTTTATTGTGATTATTTTTCAGTTCTGTGTGCATTTGATATAGAAAAATCTTACAGGTCTTCAAAGAAGTTATATCTAAATATACTGCAATATCAGTTCTTGTTCCAGCTGTCCAGTTCCAGCTCTGGCTTAGAGCCAAAACTACTGCATAAACATCAACTTTCAAAATCATATTTAGCTGGAGTGGATTTGACCTCAAAAAAGCTATATATGAACAAGTCAGTATGCACAACTTAACTTATTAGCAGCCAGAAATAGCTGAACTTAGATGATGCAGGCACTATTTATGGAAAATTAAGTTACATTAGTGGCTTGTCTGAGAGCAGCAGATACTTTCTCTTTGCCAGTTCATTTTGACTTAAGAGAAGCAAGGCTGGCTGACTTTTAAGGACAGAAAGAAAAGAAGGCCAAGATTCAGTAATTGTACAGAATAGTAGAAAATATGTCTCATCTAGTAAGAGAAACTTTAATGGTCACATTATTAATCCTTGACTACAGGTCTCTGTAATGAAAACATAATGTATTGTGATAACAGTTAATGGTTCCAAAAGGAGTGGTGCACATTATGCTGGGAACTGAAAAACCTGTGCAAATACAAGTTAAAAAAATACAAAATACAAAACATAAAAATATCTGAATCTTGAAGACTTTACTGTCTAAGGAGACTGCAAATATTTGAACATATACCTAATAGCGTATACCATCTACTGGCCACTGCTCACATTATGTGTGACTGTGCCACTAGCATGATTACTCCTACATGAACTTTGCAAAAAGGCAACTTTTTTCCAAGACTGACAACACCTAAAAGGTGTGAACAAAAGATGAATGACAAGAGTGTAGCATTTCAATCAGAAAATCTGAGGTAAATACACAGTTTTATTATATGACATTTCTGGTGAAGCATAGCATTAAAGGCTGGCTACTTATGAGCAAATTCTAATTCCTTTTCAGTGGTGATAGAACCTGTGAGCCTGCTAAAGCAACCTGGGATGCTCAGTATATTTGCTTTCTTTTTTATGCCTTGCTGTTCACAGAACACACTGCAGACAGACATCTGAGGACTCCTTTCCTCATAGAATACACCAGAGCTGAATGGCTGAGAAGAAGCAGCATTAAAGGTTGACTTCAATGGGAATGTTCCCTGACAAAGGTGAAGATTTGACCCAGAAAGGTTTGAGTGTGTTTCTGAACAAACTGAATTATCTTTTGTGCTTCTCAAACATGGGTCTCTTAACAAAAGTGCAAAAGTTTAGCTCCCAGACCACATCTTTGAGTGAAACTACTTTATTTTATGCCTTAAAAAAAGCTTTTCTATTTTACTTCCAAACTGCAGTGAAATATTAAACTCTAAACAAAAACTGACTGTCTTTAACCCTGTGTTTTTTTAATTTAATGTGTTATCCTTGCTAGTTACTTACTCCTTAGATTTTTATTAATTCTAAAATTACCTCTTTCCGTGCAGTTCTCTTGCTGTCTTTTTAAGTTGCGTGTTGTTTGAGTACTAACACATATTTTCTAAGCAATTGCTTTGAAATTTGGGCCTTATACTTTTGTTACAAATTATTTGTACTGAACCCAAATATCACAGTCTGAATGAGGATTCAACCTGTGTTTGTTCATGAATACTGAAGATCTGTTTCTTCTGCCAAAGCTAAACTATCTTCATCCTAGCTCTATAATATTCTTGCCTATGAAAATATAATTTTAATTATTCTGGAATATTTTTAATCTACTTAAACTATCACAGTTTGTTTAGGATTATTTGATCACAATATCTTATTTAGGGCAGCACCTAACAACAGTTTTTGAAAATGCTGACATATTTTTAATACTTGGGCATATTTCAGAGTAACTTCTCTTTTTCCTGATGATACACATCATTTTGTCGTGTTGTAATTTTTAAATACTTTTAAGTACGGTTCAGCATATTCCTGTAAATAATTAAACTCATCTTGTAACTGACTAAAGGTGACCAGTTCCAAGAAGAAACATGGAGAGATGCACTGTTAGAAATGAGCTAATAACATTAAAATGTGGGAAATAATTTTTGAGAAGCCTGAATCTAGACTTGTGCTTTATAAATCACAGCCCAGAAGTAACTGGGGATTCAGCCAAATCTCATTAATTGCATAGGACTAGAAACTATAAAGACTGAAATTTATGTAAAACCAGTTCACTGGTCTATTCTTTTATGGGAACTATTTGGAATCAATCTGTATCTGCAACTCTTCTATGGGAAATGAGTCAAAGAGCTACAGCAGGTGGCTTAAAGTAATAAGGGATTTCCTATGAAACCTGGTGGACTGATGACTCACCAGTTTAATTATGGCCTACTCTTCTGTTATAAAAGCAGGAGAATCATTTGTAAAAGGCTTTTATTGAGTAAATGATTTTGAACAGAAAATCTTTGATAGGAAAACGAAGATACCCATATTTTATTTTAAGGAGTGTAGGATTTATAGAGAATGTCTTCAGAATACCACAATGATTACTGTTGTCTGAGTATCCCCAGAGTAACTGGATGGATCAGCAGTAACTGCTTTTGTGCAGTCTGGCTGTTTCTTTTTTTTTTTTTTTTAATTTCTGATTTATTTTTCAGTTCAGCCATTTGATTTATTCCTAAATTATATATATCCCAGATAGACATTAGCATAGTTCATGCTGCTTCAGTAGGGTTGGAGTGGTTCTGTGTTTGGTTTCTTTTTCTTATAAAAATAAATTAATAAAATTACAGTTAATATATCTTAGTTGCACAATACCATTCCCCTCTACCAAGTCGTGTATGCTTGGGAAATAGGACAGGCTTTATAAAATGGTGAACTACCTCCTGTGGCTGTCAGTAGGAATTTTACTATTTGCTTGGAAAACCACAATCTTTCATCCCATAAAATGGGCATTAATATCTTCCATAGCCACTGCATCTCTGCTATAAGTGATATATATCTCAGATCTGATGTGGGCTGCAGAGGAGAATCCTTTCAGTTTTAAATCCCAATACCCTAGGCTTCAACAAACAGCAACTATTCCTCAGGGATCCTCTCAGAGGAATGTAATGTTATGTCAGTCCTGCTAACATTGTTCACTTCCTGTGACCCTTCTGCAGTTGGCTTTGTGGAGACATAAAACATGTGTCTTTATTAATATTCCTTTTTTTCTTCTCCCAGCTGCAACTGCAACAGCAAGACCTCTGAGAATGGATGTGCTTTTTCTTGAAATAGAGAGCAATGGTGAAAATGGGTGAGACTCAGGGCCTGGATATTTAGGAACCCATTTATTCAGGGCATGACATGTGCCATGGTTTAAGCCCAGCAAATAACTCAGAACCACACAGCTGCTCGCTCACTCCCCCTTCTTCTAACCAGCACTCGACAGGATGGCGATCAGAATCAAAAGAATGTAAACTCCATGGGTTGAAATAAGAACAGTTCAATAACTGAAGTATAATACAAAACTACTACTACTAATAATAATAATGATAAGGAAAATAACAAGATCAGAAAATATAAAACTAAAAAGGGAAGGGAAAAAAACAATAAACACATGTTATAATAAACACAACACAATTGCTCACTGTCTCCTGGGCCTTCTGGGTGACTCCCTCCAGTTTATATAATGGGCATGATATGCTGTGGCATGGAATACCCCTTTGGCTAGTTTGGGTCAGGTGTCCTGTCTCTGCCTGCTCCTGACTTTTTGTGTCCCTCCTCAGTGGCAGAGCATGAGAGACTGAAAAGTCCTCAATCAGGGTGTTACTGAGCAACAATTAAAACATCGGTGTGTTATCAGCATTGTTCCCAGACTTAAGCCAAAACACAACATTGCAGCAGTGACTGAAAAGGAAAAAAAAAAATGGCTGTCACAGCTGAACCCAGGACAACATGTCATCCTAGCAAGTGATAAAAAGCCAGAGAATCGTGGTAGCTATACCAGAAACACCGTGCTCTTTACAATATTTATTGCAAAGTGGTAGTTTCTGGTGAAAACTCCACTTAAGAAAGTGAAGGAGGCTCTCTCATACCCTCTCTCGAGGGTATGGTAGACAACAGCCATTATGCAAAATGTTTTTTTTCACTGAAAGATGAGTCATGTATTTCAGCTCTCTGACGCTGTTCACTATCTGGGTTTGTTGGTTTTATTCAACTGCTCTGCTCAGAAATCATTAACCTGATTTTGCCCATGTCTGTCATGTCACTAGCATAATGCATCTTCTTGATAAAAGGTAAACTTTTGGTATCTGGAGGGTAAAGGAAATAAAAAAGACTCATAGCCAATATAAATCAAGAGAAAAAGGAGAAAAGAAGCCACTTAGAAGAGCAGGTGTCATTGATTGACTATAATTTTCAAGAGTCTTTCTTATGATGGACAAATTCCTGAGTGTTCATTAACTAATGGAATTATGGTGGCAGACTACTGCTGTCTCCACAGAACACCAGGTTAAAAAGTGCAGAGGACTAATGGGCTTTTCTTTAGCATGGATCAGTATCCTTACTGCTGGAGCTCACTCAAAGACACTGAAAAGGATCAAAGGGGCTTCACTATTGAAATTAATGTTTATGCTTTGCTTTTCCTCAGTAATAGTACACACATGCACTTGGGGACTTGATGAAGGGAAAGAAAGAAAGAAGGAAATGTCACTGGCAAAGAAGAAAATTCGCCTTCTGAAATTCTTGGTAACAAATTAATTTCCTGCTCAAAGCATCAAAAGAAGCCAAACTCAGAGGGTTAAACAACAGAAGAACATCACCTGGGCTTTAATATATTCAATTACCCAGAAAACAAAATCAATTTTGTTTTTGTTAATAGCACTGAAATATGCATTACACTATTTTAATTAAAGCAGTCTATTACGCTTGCCATTCAGTTCATTCCTGCATAGTCCCTTAGGGCAGTAGTCATGTACTGTGATAAAACATAATGAAAATAATTTATAAAGGAAACAATACAATAAATCAGTCTGATGCCTAATGAACCTGCATTACAAGAATGGATACTTTTCTTTAGAAGATGTAGTGCTTTCTACTCAAATGATTGGAAGAATGCCCTGCAGCACTTAAAAAAAATATCACCTTGCTTCATCTCAGCATGCTTTCAAAGCACTGCAACTTATAATTTAAGTAAATCTTGGCAAAACAAATAGAAATCTCTTGCATTTACACTAGCTTTCTGATTTTTCTGTTATTGTAGCTTTAGATGGATTCATCTGCCTCACAGGGACACCTGTAGAGACTGCAAGGATTCAACTCATCTGCATACTTAAGCAGTCAGCTATTTGTCTGTATTCCAGTAGACCTGAATTTTACAGCTAAGATCAGGGCTGTCTAGGGCTATGAGCTCTTCAAACACCAAATGTAAACCAGACTGTCCCCTGAAGATTCACAGTCCAAATAGGCAAAAAAGAGATTAAAGGCGACAGAGAGGGACCGTTATCACTTTCATTCCAGTGGAAGGGAGAAGGGCACTGCCTAGAGGATTCAGGATCCAAGCCACAATGTGGCCACAAATGTACTGGAAGGACGAGAATTTGTCAATGACCACGTAAAAATTCCATTTCTGAGTCCATTCCCACCATGCTCTGTATGTTGGTCCTATCAAGAGGATCTTCTGTATGTTTCTTCAAGGTTAAGTTTTACCTTAGTGTTATTTTCTAGTATATAAAAGCAATCATTCCTATAATTGCAAACAAAATCATTCAATGATGGAGTATTCACAACTTCCCTGGGCAATCCACTCCAGTGCCTCACCACCCTTACAGTAAAGAACATCTTCTTTATATCCAATCATCTAAACTTCCCCTGCTTAAGTTTGAACCTGTTACCTCTTGTCCTATCACTACAGTCCCTAACGAATAGTCCATCTGCAGCATCGCTGTAGCCCCCCTTCAGATACTGGAAGGCTGCTATGATGTGAATTCAATTGATTTAGCAATGTACATTCACCAGAAGAGCTAGGACAGCAATAATGAAACAGATGATAAAAAGACTTCGAAAGAAAAGAAAACAAAACAAAAGCCACAAAACCAAGCAGAAAAGAATGCCTCAAGATAAATACTAGGAAATGCTTGAAGGCTGTTAGCAGTGCCAGAATTGTTAGCTTTCATGGGGTTTTGCCTCTTCTTGCACCAAACCACAAAATTGCTCTGGAGCACAACTGAAAAATCCAGGACAAGCTGCCGAAGCCGAGTTGCAAGAGCAACTCGGAAAGATTTCAGCCCGACACTCAGGAGAGCAGGGCCTGGCTGTCTGCCCAGATGGTCAGCAAGAATTGTTTCCCAGGGTATCATCTGGTCAGAGCTGTATCAGCTCACAGAAAAGTGGTATTAAACTGTAAATCCCAGCTCACATTCGGGTACAAATTTAACAGGAGCCAGCAACGTTTGCCCCACTGTGGGGCAGCAGCTAACAATAGGTACTTCATAACAGCTTGTCTTTTTGAGAAAAGGCATCTCCTGGCTGGTCAGTTACTGTTGCCAGCCCTGTGACTACTGTTACAGGAAACTGTTACGAGCTCCTCCTGCAATGCTGAGAGGTCTAATGCCTTTGGAAGCATGCTAGTGCACAGCATTATATGTGTCTGAAGAAGCCCCAGCTCCCCAGCGTACCATCAGCAGCCTTATGCAGATTAAAAAGACAGGCTGACCGTTCTATGGTTCTATACACAGTTTCTTACCTCTTTTGTTTTGTTTTCTAAAAGTACCAAACACCTTTTGCTGAGCTCAGTGAGCCAACATGAAATGGTCAGATCTGAAATGGTAGGTGACAGAAACCTTTTGCATTTTGTCTCCTTATATTCATTGCTTCTATCAGATGTAACATTTTTCTTGGTGAATAATTATTTTGCTTGACAGAAGCCTCTCTGGAAAAGTGTGTTCATGTATGAAAAACTGTTCTAAATGGAAGCAAGTGATTTGGACTCTTACTTTTGCCATGATTTATCCCTTGTCCAGCCTCCTATTTTCTGATTGCTTCAATGTTTTGAATATGGAAATTAGTGACTTTGCTCCACTTTAAATACTATCATGATAGCACAAAAGAAAAAGAAAGCCAACTATTCCACTCAGTTTTGAGACTCATTTACAGACAGATCTTATCTTTCTGAATAAACTGAGTGGAAGACATTAGATGGCAGTTGTTCTCCCTTTTAATGATGAATATAGTTGGTTTAGATAGAATAGAAATCAGTAAGAATATAAGACCTCCAGGTTCACAGAGAAGGGATCTGTCAATTGCCCCCCAAATTGTACTTCTCCAGGGGTCCAATTACTCTATTGACTGGATGTTTTGTTCACCTTTCTTTCACCTTTCCTGCCACCCTTAGCCAACAAGACACTGTATTTGATGGACTAGTGGTTCAGGTACAACCATTCATGGACTGGATTCATATGCCTCGTGGTATATTAATTGTGTTTAAGAATGTAGATGATTAAAGTCAGATTTTTTCCTCAAAAAGGTACTGGCCATTCATTGCAAGTGTTCCACCTTATTTCACCATTGCTAATATAGACATTTTCCTCTGTTCAGCAGCCAGAGAAAAACTTATGGAATAACCTATACTGTAAATATAATTTTAAGTTAATTGAAACATAAAGTGATAAAACTACAGAATATATCAACTTCTGTCAAGTCTTTGTTGCACATGGGTGACCTGAAATCCATGACAGTCAAATTTGGACTATTTTCAATCAGAGTGAGAAAAGATGCAGATCTCTGATAAGTATATAGCAACCAACCCCCTTCAATCCAATGTTGAAACTCACTTAGAAGTCTATAGGCTGTAGAGTCATACCTAAATTCTTTTCTGACCATGTCAAAATAACATTTCTTAAGAGAGTTTGGTTGTTTTGGTTTTTTTTGCACACAAGAGGCATTTTGAAAGTGTGGTAGATACACTGCAATTAACGAGCAACTAGAAAAAGTTTGGCTATTACTGGAAAGGTTAGGCAGTCTCTAAATGTAGGTATCACCATATGTGCTCACTGTAATACACATACACATGTTCATTTCTATAGACTCACATATACATGTGCTCATTGCTATATGTGCTTTCTGTTATAAATCAAAGTCAATACTTGTCTACAAAATGTGACTCAGGAGAGATTTTTGGCCTACTGCCTCTTTGGGGCACCTCATTCTATTAAATAACCTACTTCTGAGAAACTTAGCTAGACCTTCACCATTCAGTAACTTATGGTTGCCTTTTTAATTAAAAGCTTGAACCTTACTTTATACTCATTAGTCATATTAGATTGGAGTGTTAATATAATATGGATAGTTCACCCCTTAGGCACATTAACAGAAGTTTTATTGGAGCGCAGGGTAAGATGTGTGAGGATTTAAAGATGATATTTTTCTCCTGGTGTACTCTGCTTTCACATGCCTCACTTACTTAATTCCTTGCGTGGCACAACCTCCTTTCTTCAGGATTCACTTACAATAACAGTACATGAGAGGAGTTAGTTAAGCTAACAGGAGAAAAGCAGCAGGGCATAAGCCTTACCTCTGTGTGCTGAGAATCTCTGCTTCATGTCTAATGTCAGACTATCTCCTTGGCTTGGTTAATGAGCACTCAAACTCTCCAGTATGAGAAGTATTACGAAGTCAGGGTACAACTCAAGCCTTACTTCATACCTGCAAGTCCACAAATCTCAGTTATTTATGTGGCAACATTTCCCCTCAATTTGCTGAATAACCTATGTTGCATGTATGGATGAATGCTGCTTACCTGTAGCAGACAGCTCCTTCAGCATGTGTTCTTTTTCCACAAATGTCAATAGCAAAACTACAGGTGATTTCAGTGGTAGCAGGATTGGGTCTAACAAATCTGTCTTTTATAAGAAATACAAGCCTCAGCCTCTGCTGGTATAAATCACTATAAGTCCCCACTGGAGCTAGGCTAATTTACACCAGATCAGGATCTAACTTTACATTTTCTTTTCTTTTTGCTCTGTCTTACTGGCAAGAACCCAACAGCAAAGCTTTTTGTGCATTTGTTTCACTTTGTGTAAGGTCAGCTAAGGTTTTATGTAAAACAGATGGGCAAACTTAAAAATGATTTTTCACATTGCATTGAAAACCAGTAAAAGAGCAAAAGGGGGAAAATTATTCTTTCTGTTCTTTCAAAGGTTTTTGCAATGACCTTTATTTTACCCAATGCCTCGGTTTTTAAAAAGGAAAACAAAATCATGTTTTTATTACAGTGGAGTTGTTTTCTGTGCTATTCATAAAGGCCTTAAAGAGGATCAGCAAGAAAAAGAAAATTCCCAGTGGTTCATTGACAGATTTGAAATGAGAATATAGTGCCCAAGTTATAAAATAAGGACTATATTTAAAAGTCTTTAACTTTTTCTGTTATATTTTTCTTCTCACAAGCCTGTAATTACATGGTAACTAATGTGGTAAGCCTGAAAAAGTACGCAGACGTACGGGTTACCAGCTGGGTATAAGGGGATATGGTACAACATAGCATGTCCTCTTCTTCTTGAAAAACAAAACAAAACCAAACCAAAACAAACAAACCATAAAACCCCCACCCCCCCAACAGGATTTCAAGATTATAGACCTTTTCATTCTAAGGCACACAAAAGAGAAGTTTATAAGGCTTCTGTGCTGTTCTGATAGCTGAAGCAGGGTAGAATTCAAATGAATCAGGTTCTTTGTCTCTAATTAAGAGTGATGTATATGTCCATTTGTTTACATAACTGTAGGCTGCAATATATTATCCATACAGCTGAGATATTCTTCATAAGGCAAAGAGAAAAGCCAAAGAGAAGCAGTTTGTGCAATCTGCAGACACACCCTTCCCCTTGAGCTTTGACTCTGGGTGCTATAGTCATGAGAGAGACAGACCAGGTAGGGAGAGTAAATAAAAGTGGTCCCAAGGAGAACACTGAGCGCAAACAAAGTAAAACATGATCTCAAAGTCATGACTGGCCAAGTAGGGGACTGACAATAAAGAATAAATGGATGACAGGAAATGTAAGAAAGGTCTTCACGTACGCAGAAAAAAAATAAGTGGAAAAATTAAGTTTGTAAGAAGTTGTTATATATGATGTTGTTAGTGAATAGAACTAAAACTAACAGGACTTATATTTTGGGAGAATTCACATTAGAAGAAAAGAAATGTAAATATTAGAAAGATGGACTCAACTGAGATGGCCAGGCTGGTGACCTGATGCTGCCATTACCTCAGGACAGTTTTGACAAACATCTGGTAGGAGTGACGTGGCATAGCTGATTCTGTCCTGGGCATGGTGAAGAGCCTGAGCTGAACTCACAAGGCCCTTCCAGCCTTATGAGTTTATAAGTAGGATTGAATGCATACATATTTATAATACTGTGACCACGCACCTGTGGTTGCAAAAATGTATGCTTGTATCACAAGTTTTATGGCTTCAGAGGAATTTTGAATGGACTACAGTGCTACCAGGAAGCCTGTCCAAGTGTTGACTTAATAATATACATGATGACAAAAATAAACTTTTAGTTATGCATATATGTATTTCACACAAGTTTCTAAGCTTAAAAAACAACTGAAAGTGTTAGTGAATTAATGCCATATTGCCAAATATTTAGTTGCAATTTTTTTTCAAATATTTCAAAGTCATTAATAATGTTGGGTTTCAGCTGTTTTGTTTTGTTTTGTTTTTAATGTTATGTGACTGCTTTGGCAGGCCAGATACCCATATTTCGTCCCGTTTTTTGCTCTCTGAATACTGTTTAACCAGCTCAGACATCCATGTCATTTTTAGTCTGGGGCTAGCTATGTGTTATCTTAGGCTCAGGGATCAATTGGTCATATTTGCAATCTAGTGCTGAAAAAAAAAAAAAAACAAAAAAAAAACCAAACCCCAGACTTAGAAGTTGAGACAAATTGATGGCATTAATAAGTGTTTAATTCATTGAACTCTACAGGAAGAGAGGATTCTTGGAGTGAAGAAAACTAAGCAGTTACCATGTAACATATCACTTGAAACCAGCTTACAATTACTTGGGGGGCAGCAGGAAGGCAGGGGGAACTGTACATTTGGACTTCAGTGACTTTTTCAGAACAGAAATGTGACAGCCACTTAAAATGGAAAAAGAATCATGAAGACAATTTTCATTTTAGTTTATATTCAAATATTTCAGAAGACAAATAGCCTTTAAACTTTCCAAAATGCTTGGGGCACTTCAGAATTAAAATACTTTGATGTACTTAGACAAATTGAATCAGGATGCCTCCACAAGGGCAGGAGTAACAGTAAAGCTGCTGACTGCTTGCAACAGTTAAATGTTTAGTCTATGAGCGTAACAGTGGTTCTGAAAACCAAAGCAAGAATGATTTTTACTGCAGAGGGTCATGATGGTTTAAGTTTGTAATGAAGCTGGCACTTTGACATGCTTATGAAATTTAAAGATAACGACCTTAACAACAAATAATTTGAATTGATGTTTTGACACATTATAAAGGAATAAAGATGAGCTCTTTTTTTTAAGTGTTTGTTTGGGGTTTTTTTATGAATTATTGCATCCTGCACTTATTTACTGTAGCTCTAGCTTTCTCAATCTGATATCTGCTTTTATTTGAAGACACTGCCTACAGATTCAATCCAAGATATCTGTTACTAAAGTAGTCCACAGGACTCAGGAGAATGCTGTTTTCATGCTACTTTCATTAATTGTCTTTGGTATGCATAGGTGGGAAAAAGTTTGTAGGCAGGATTTATCTGCCTTGAAAATACAGATATCCTTGAAAGGATAGATGAAGTAAAAATACAAGAGGAAGATATTAACGAATACTCATAATTATTTCACCTATGAATTTAAAAAAGCTTTAAAAATGTTAACTGCTAATTTTGATTTACTGCCTGCCAGCTTAGTATCTCATAATTTAAGAAGAGTTTGCTAATAATGTAAGAACCTCAGCATTCCTTACAATGGTTTAAAAGTTTACCAGAGCAAAGCAATTGCGTCATTTCCCTGAACAAATGGAAATAACTGGTTTCTTATACACGAGACTAAGAAAATACAAGCTTGAAAGGATGCTATGTGTTAACTTAAAATCTATTTCTACATATATAAACATATATATAGACATACATATGAGAAATAGTAAATGGATTTAATATATGTAACTCTAGGACTCTAGTCATAGCTATAGAGAACTGGTGTTTAAAAACAAATAGTCTTGTCCTTCCAAAAAATCATGAATATCACACTTAAAGAATTTGGGTTTTAAATAATAAACTTTGAATTCTTTTCATTTGCCTTCGGCTTTCAAGCTTTTAGTATGCACTTGGGTCACGTTTTCACACTTTGCTGTTCAGCTCAAAGAAAAAGAAATTAATTTTTTTAAATGACACCCAAGAGTCTCACATAATCACATTACCCCAGGAAACAGGACTGAAGAAAAAATATCTAATATTGTGAAACTTTTCATAAAAGCGTGAAAGTAAGTAACTATAAAATAGTAGTATATTATGTGTGCTTTAAAACAGAAGTTCCTACTGATTTTAGGCCAACAGAAGGTTGTCTGACTAAAAATTAGCCTCAGTTAGCACTTCTTTGATTTTATAAATGCACATGTTTAAAAAGTGGTATTTTCATGATACAGAGACCTTCCAGCAATTAATAACTAGCCTGTGCTCCAGATACATAAATAAGTTTTTGGTGATAAACAAACAACCAACCATTAAAAGATTAACGGCGAGGAATCATGTATATCTTGCTAGTCTTCAGTGAGAAAACACACAGAATTTATTCCACATTTACACCTCCAAAAGAAAGGGAAAGAGCATCAAGCAAAGAAAAGATCAGTCAGGCAAAGTGTGTGTGGGGGGAAGTACAAATGAAACTGTGGCGCTGGCACTATGTGAACCTCCCGGGCTGAGTGCATCTCACTGAAGAAATAATCCTGTCTAGTGAATTACGTCAATTCAGGACTTATGTCTTAATTATGTACACCAGCTGAAATAACGATTTTTACTGCTGAAGTTGGTAATGTAATGAACAAGTAAATAAGAGAGGAATTACTTAAAAGAAGGACTGAAACATTGTTCTATGACTCCACTGAACATTAAATTACTGAATACCTTTTGCTTGTGAAAACTTTTTTCTCAAGTAGAAGACTAAAGACTAACATAAAGGATCTGACACAGGGTAATTATACACCAAAAGCCTTTAGGAGTCCTCTCTGTATTCAGTCAGTGACAGGTAGCTCCAATGAGAGGGAGCATTACCTCCCAGCAGGCTTTACAATGCCAAAACTTCAGAAGACATCCCACTTCAGATTACGGACCATTTACACCCTAACACACAACACATACCAGTACCAATATATTCTATTGGGTAGCAATTTCAAGTCAGACTCTTAGCCAAACATTATAAACAAATGCAGTTGAATAACTTACATTCAAGGGGTGGGATGTATCATCTTCACACATACCAATAAGAGTAGTTTGTCTCTGAAACTTAAGCTAATGATGCTGATGAATCCTTTGGGTTTATGTCACTAGGTTGTCCTGAATGTGGAAAAACTGGAATTCAAGACACTGATTAAGTTTCTAATGTCAACCAAGTAATTCTAAATAATTCCCTTATTGTCTGAGATATTTTAGTGTGAGGTGTCCCTGCCCATGACAGGGGGGTTGGAACTAGATGATCTTAAGGTCCTTTCCAACCCTAACTATTCTATGATTCTGACATTCCATTCTGAAAATTAAATCAACACATCAAATCAGTACCTAAACCCTTTCTCCAGCCCTAAGGCTTGGTTGCAAGCTGCCATGCAATTTAAACTGATTGTGGTTAACCAGATTTGATCCCTTTTTCAGTACCACAGTTGGTCCAATTCTAATTTCTTTGATAGAACTGCAAAGTCTGACCAAGTCCAAGAACTGCATAAAATCAGTTCTGGATTTAGCCAGCATCAGTGAGATTCAAAGTACAGTCTTTTACATTGTTATGCTATGGGATGCCTAGTGTTAGCTCACGATCTATTCAAAATTATCATGGTTTTATTGAACAAAAATACAGCAGTTGAGGAGCTGGCCCTTATGTTTAACCACTCTCCAGTGTAAAAAATGAATCATATCTGAGCAATGTTTGTAGCTCACCCAGTACCAGCAATTTTAAAATGGAGCTAAGATGTGCTGCAGTTTGTAGTGGTCTATGAGGAAAAGCAAGAGACCTTTGTACGACTTTTCAGCTAAGTCATTTGCTCAATGACAGCTGCTTTGGCAATTACCCCTTTTTCTGACCTTACGGTCTACCACAGTATGCTTCAGAGATCTCTGGGAAGGGAGACTGTTACACCTAATGCATTTGGACAAGTCTAGCATGTGTGCAAATTAATAAGAAAGGTATATTCTATTCTGTATTTTCCTTTACAAATGTTGCCCTACATTTATGCAACCTGCACATCTGCTTACCTGCTCTGACTATGATAATGGCTCTAGCAGGATGTGGGAAGCACAGTCTTTCCTCAAGTGGTATAGTTTTGGGAGAGAAGGGTTACGGAATGCAGAGATCTCCTTCCCCTACTGAAAGCTAGGATCCTTAACCAACTTCTTAAAATGGAGAATAGATTTCTTACGAAATTCTCCTCTTTGGACAGAGGAGGAAGAAATATCCACCTATCTATGAATGTAACACATGAAAAAACCTGGAAGCTGGGAAGAGCACATCAGGTCATACTTTACTATATTCATATTTAAACTGCAAGAAGAAAATTTCTCTTTTATTATAAAGTTAAGCTGTACTTTTGCCTCTGATATTAAAAAATAAACACACTTAATATTAAACAGCATGTGGCAACAGGTGCCTGGTACTCTTGATAATGTCAGACATGTAAACAAGGGAACACCTTGGCTTCATTTAATCTTGTAACATTGCACTTCTCTTTCTAAAGTGGTCTTTATACGTTTTTAGCTAAACTACATGAAGCGAAAGAATAAAAAGCGCAGTAACACATTACTGCTTAAAAAAAAAGAAAAAAAAAAAAAACAAAAAACCCCACCAAATAACAATAACCAAATAACTCAAAAGTTTCTGCTGTCTGTTTCAGTATCACTTATGAATAAACGAATGTATTAAGAAAAGCTGCCGTATTACATAGTTTGTACAACTCATTGCAGGAGCATTTTGTAGCTTTCTACTATCCACACGGAGGTATAAACCACCTGTCTTAGTGACCAGATTTATAGCCTGGTCTCTGACTGATACAGCATGCACATCTTTTCTCCTTGAAGAGCAAATTCCCTCTTTTTACCTGAGCACAAGCAGCAGGAGCACAGAACAACTGGTACTCAGCAGCACAGTACTAGCAAGATGCAGATCTTGCAAGATAGCGAACACACATATAGCAGAAACACCATAGAAAAGCAGTGTTATCAGGGAGGCTGGTCGTGTTGCTTGTTATCGGCTGTATGTTCAGCAGTATTACAGAATGCAGAGTGTGATCCTAGAAGCTGTCAGGACCCTTTCTTGGAGGGTTCAACTCCACTAAATTTTAATAGTGCGAACAGAAATAAAATGTTTCTGCCTTTCCACATTTTTGGCAAGGGCTCCCTGTAAAGCCTGGTGCCCTGGCAGCCATATGACGTCCTCAACAAAGTAGTAGAATCCTCCACACATTTGCATAATTTCCTACTAAATCTTTACACAATTTTTACGTACCTTGTGCAGGTATTCCAGAAGAGCGCCTTCTTTCCTGTTCTGTCCAGTACAGCAACACCTAGTTTCTTAAAAATGAAGAAAGAACAAATCTAAATTGAGTACTGTGTCTTTCTTTCAAATACCTTTCCTTTCTTTTGGTGAAAAGACATTACCTGGGGTCAGCTTTGTCTATGAGCTACTGATAGATTTTAAGCTGCTTCTCATCACAGTTTTAGCATTTATTACTTTACATATAAGATATAATATCTAGATTATTAAATTATCCTGTAAATCACTGCAACTATTTAATTGTATTACATTTACTTAAATTGTACAGTAGTTTACACCCTAAGAGGAAGCCTTTTACACAAGTCATGAGGTAAAGCTGCTATAATGTTTTTAAGAGCCTATTCCAAGTATCACTGTCCTTACAGAACAAGTATTCCTGTACAGCACAGACTACCAAAGTATAGATTGCATGAAGGTAGTGGGTGTATATATGTTACTATGTGAATGTCTGTGAGGACAGTAGAGTTTTCACTAGTTTATTACTGGTGCTTATTAATTTAATAAGGTTGCTTAGAAATTCCCAAGATTTCCCAGCCACACAGACTTCCTGCAGTAACTTCAAATATTTGGAGGAATATTGCATTTTCTATCAGATGAAACAATAAACACTGGCTTTTAATAAGCTGTTGAATATTTCAGCACTTCTGAAATATGAACTCCACAGCTTATAGGATCGGGGCTGCTGTTTGCAATTTGCTGTCGGATATAAAGGGATTGTTCTAATATGTTTGGTATTACAGTCAGCTAATCCTTTTCTGATTTCTGTGAATATGTCACAAGCTAGGGAAATAAAACTATGGGATGTTGTTTTATGAGGAATGCAATAATAAATTCCCAAATAAGTTTTTTCTTAAACCCAATTTAGCCTGCAAACAACAGCTTGAGGAACGCTTTCTGGAATCTAAGCTGTTATGATTTGGACCCAATTTTCACAGGAAAGAGATTTGGAACTATCTCAGCATTAAACCTTTAGGCTTGGATTCAGAACATACTTATTCTTTTTAGTATGTATAGGATATTTTTAGCTTACTGCACTAACAGAATACACAGTAAAAAAGGGGATTGTGAGGTTTATTCTCACAAATCCTGTGTATTTTGCTCAAAATTTATAGGCTACTTGGAGAAAAGCACTTCGATTTTGTAGAGAAACATGAGATCCATTTTGGATTTTAATTTTTTTTTTTTGCTTAATAATAATACTAAAAATAACAATCAAAACAATGGTTTAAGTTTAAGAACTCAAAATTACGTTAAAGTCCAAAATAAACCTTGCCTTCTGTGAAAAGTCCCCACATCCAATAAAGTCAGTGGATTTACAAAAACGTAACATTGAAGTTTTAGAGAAAAAGTAAGAAAGAACAATGCTTAGTTTACTTTATAAACATCTCTGGATGGCACCCTCCTGTCACGTGGGAGAACAAGGCTTGTGATGCTTTGGTAGAGATGATATGTTAACTTGCAACTCATGATATTATTGTCTTGTATGTCTATTACAGATTACCAGAGAATTCATATCAGAGAGAGATTCATGATTTTTGAAATGTTCCCTTTTACTGAAGCAAAGTCTTGCAAAATTAAATTCTAAGGAAAAAACAAACAAACAAACAAATATTTTGAGCAAATTAAACTGTTTGTTTGAGTTGCTGTCACTGCACACATGACTCAAGGAAATTTTAAAATTTTAAAACACAATCGTCTTGAAACAGGGAAAAAAATTAAATTCTCCCTTTTCAAATGCAAATTTCTGATGTCATTAGAATATTTGGTCAAAATAAGCTTTACTCAGCTGTCACATTGTACTATGCTGCTGTACATCTCAGATGAATGGCTGGTTTTTTTGATGAAGGCAAGATCATCTGGAAAATTTCTGAGCAGGGTCACTGAGCTACCTCTTCTTTACAATTTTGTTGAACAGATGAACACTGGATATCTGTAATTTGGTCCTCAGGACTTTATGTTCCACTTGAAGTGTTTTTTTTTTCCTTATAGATGAAGTTTAAATATCCCTTTAAGAAGCCTTTCTCAGAATTGTGAAATTTTTCCCACCTGGATTAATAGGGCACAAAGACTTTGCGGAATGGATAGTCAGGAGTGGTAGCAGCAGAAGCAATTGCTATCTCACTATTACTGGGAAGATAAGGTGAGGCAAAAACATAAAACAAGTATAAATACCTGACATAAAGAGGCAACACAGAATACAGAAGATGAAAATGATTTCTTAGTGAAATGGATCTTGAAGCATGAGCCTGGTACTGAGGCATAGTATTTGGTAAGGAGAGGAAATTAAATTTTACTTTTAAATTTTAGATCATGTATCTTTTTAAAAAGAGATTTATTGATAAGATGGGTATTAATTTATATAAAACATGGTACTAGATGGCCTTTTAAATGACAGACTTTCACAGACCCGTATTTTAATGTGCCATGCCCTGGGGTAATACAGTATATCAGAGGTTCTCAAATTATTTCACAGCACAGATCATCCTTTAAGTGAAACAGCTTGTTCTTGGACCACTTTCCCTTTGAATGACATTCCTATTCACAGCGACCTAACACCCCTTTAGCAATCAAGCAATGACTGCACCTGTACAAACACACACTCGCAAAAAATATTGGTCATCAATAAAAGAAATCTACTCTTTTCCCCCTGTAAGTGCAGGGATTTTCTTTCTGCATGGGACTCTCACTTCAGGTTCCCAGAGCTTTTGCCTGCAACAGGGCTTTGGGCAGCATGTTACCTGTGAGGTGTCACTCCCGCCATGCAGCTTTGCAGATGCTTCTGTGAGAACATTAGGCATTTAGAGACTTAGGTGCTCATTTCCACAATCACTTAATGGTTCCTGAGGCTCCTGGGATGGGGCAGAGCAGCAGTTTGGGTGTTCCCAGTAGCTACAGCAGAGGTAGGCTCTGACTCAGTGGCTGGCTGGGATCCTCTGGGTCTCTGGACCCAGTGACCAGAAGGAGGCATTCACCAACAGTTCTGAAAGCAAACATACTTTGTTCTTGTTCTGTTTCAAACATGTAATTCAATGTAGCAATTAATTACTTATTTCTTTAAGTAATTGCTAACTTCTAAAGAATTATTGCAATACCGTATGTAGAAGTAATAAAATTACTTAAGGGTTTTAGAAAATTCTTCAAGAAAGCAATTATTGTTAGTTGTAGTCAAAATTATTTGTTATATTAATTACCAGTAATCTCTGCCTAGACATAATTAGACTGAAAGCAATTTTATAGTAGTGCAATATAATTATGTCATTAATAAGAAAAATAACAGATTATTTAACTTTTAATTTGACATATGATATGTTTAAGAGCTTGCCAGTTAAAGAACAAAGCGCTGAATGAAAGAACAAAGTGCACGAAGTTTTGGGGTAATTTCTCACACCAGTAGCATGTTAAGGCAGATCTCAACATCTGTAGATTCTTGTTAAGTGCTTATAAATATGAACTGAAGTTTTCAATAAGTTTCCATGTGAGAGCTCAGTTCATTGCTCTTCAGGAGTTGTAAACTCTTGTGCAAATTTTACTCAACCAAATTTTTGATGAATGCATCTTTCAGAGATACCCATGCTCATCTCAATAAGACTAGTCCGATGAACAAAATAGTTTATTTCACATTTGTAATTGACTATTTGTTACTTTTCTGCTAACATTAATCTCAGTCAGCCCCACTTCAGCATAATTTAAGCAATAACTTAATCCATAATAAACTTCATAGCATAACTCAGAATAACTTAATCCCACCAAAGCCTATTTGTTTAGTCTTCCTTTTTTTTTCACATATTTTTTTCATAAGGTCTAAACACATGCTTGATAATAAATAAATGCATAAGGGCTTTTCCAAATTTAAGCTCAAATTAGCAAGCAAAATAGGTAATTTCAGAGCATAATCATAAAATATTAACTAGTGATACAATGTTTCTCTTTGGAAAAACCTGGAGTTTAATAACATGAAACTCTATACCACAAAGCAAAAATATTTTGCTGAAAACTTTTTGTCAACTTTTTTGGTGAGGAAAGACACATTTTTTAATTAGGTACACTTTTGGCACTGAATAGTAATATTTCTGGTAAGTGCTTACAGAATTGCTTAGACAAAGACAAAGCTTTTTGGTTTTATGTTTTTTTTTGATGTAATGTGGGGCTTTGTTCTACAAAATATCATCAATAATCACATAATTTTATAGCACAAAACCACTGCATAAATATTAGTTATCACAGATTGCTTTTTACCACTTGTACTAGTTTTATGAGAATTCACTGACTTGGGGAAAGAACCTGAAGGTGTCACTGACAGGTACCCTGCAGAAAAGGCAAAACAACATATACCTGAAGAGTCAGAGGGGCTGTGGTGTACCTAGAGGTGGCTCTGTCCTGTGCCTGGCACACAGAGGTAGGCACTCTGTGAGATGAGCGCAACCATAAGCACTGAAGGAAGTCAGGTTGGGTTTATGGTCTCAGACCCAGTCCTCAGTGGCCCTGCGGACAGGAGCGTTTTGCTGCATGCTTTAACCTGACCAGCTAGTAATAAGGTTTTCTGAATGTTCACAAGCAACTTATACAAATACAGGCTGATTCTTTCTGTAGTCATTGTCTTACAGAGGAAGGACATGAATTAACTTGCGTGCAGATTAAAATACAGCACTTCAGCGATGAAATTATTCCCATGGTTTTAATCTGTAAAATATTTCAGCATCCTTTTCAAAGGGGTGGTATGTATAGAAAAAAAAATGATGTAAACCCCCTTTTCCGAAAACTTTGTGTGTAAGATAAATGCTTCCTGTGACTGCTAGAGCATGTCTAGACCTACAGATAAAACACAGTCTAGGTAGTAAAATAAATTTTAGGAAGATTCCACCTGAGCACATTCTTTATAGATATCTGAATTTCTAAAATGTACCATATGTCAAAACCAACCAAACAAACCAAACAAAAATCCCCAAACAAAATATCCCCAAATCAGAATCCTGCACATATTTAGCTTAGCTTCACCAAGTTATTCCCTGTAGTAATACAAATGAGACCTAGCCTACTTTTACTAGAATTTGAGGCAAAGTTCTCCTTCAGAAGTCTGAAAATCATTGTTCAGTATTGAAAATAAATAAATAAAAGAAAATAAAATCTTTTTAAGTAGCTTGTGACTTTCAAAGTGAATAGCTTTTGAAATTAGTATCTTGTGGTTTTTAAGCTACCTTTCAGTTC
The DNA here is from genome assembly GCF_037157495.1 of Lathamus discolor. Lineage (NCBI taxonomy): Eukaryota > Metazoa > Chordata > Aves > Psittaciformes > Psittacidae > Lathamus > Lathamus discolor. The sequence goes on along the minus strand of NC_088886.1, from coordinate 47,440,695 downwards.
TAAGTCACATGGTAAAAATTGAGTCAATTTATGGAGCATTTTAGATTTTTATTTTTCCCCTCATTTTTGGTGGTAATGATAAATCCCTTTTTAATGAGGTTTTAAAATAAAAGCTAATCTCGTGGCTTTTTTATCACCTATTTATTTTAGATCAAAACTCTTACTGTCCTGTACCATGCATATTATCTAGACTAAAAATGCAATATCCAAACTGTAGTTTTAATCCCAAAGAATGGGTTGCACCATAATTTATTGTACTAAAATTACAGTAACAAATAGCAGTGATGATGTAACACTATATTTCAACATGTTTTACAGCACCACAATGTTATTCTAGTGATTATACTGTAGTTGGAACAAATATTACTAAATTTGAGACAGATTTATTATGGTTTTAGACTTTCTTCTGCTTGGTCCAGGAAACTGAGGATTTATGCAGTAACACTTATTAACATTAATGAGTATTAATTGCTTATCTCCCTTGTGTACCATGAGGAGTTTCTATCCCTTTGGCTGGCCTGTCTATTAGCACCTTTTAAGGTTTGATTTGGGACTAGATCATCCCTTCAGTTTCAACACTGTGTAAAAGGAGGCACCAAGCCAGAAAAACATTTCAATTCTTTACAAATTTTCTCTTCATCCCTATTGCTCTTGAGAAATCATCTGCTGCCAGTCATTTGGGGAAGAGGACCCAGGCCAAACCATGCGCACTCTTTTTGCTCTCCTGTGTGAATAAGGACAAACTGCACTGCACAAAAAGGTCAAATCAGACCCAGCCTTTCTGCCCCTCAGTCTAGATGTAGAGAACAGGGAAGCCAGTTAAAGGACTGAGATGAAGAATTTCATTTTGCTTTATTGTCATAATCTGTCAGGGTATGGTCTGATTCCTCATTATAACCTGGTCTCAGGTTAGGGACCAATAGATTGTGACAGAGAAATTTTAATGTCTGTTGGAAATAAACTCAAACCAGGCATTTTTGCTGGAATGTGAAAGAAATGTAGGAATCAGTGACCAGTCAGTAGGTTACTGCATGATTCTACCAGTCACAGAAATCACTCTGTGATGCTGAAGAAAACCATTTATGGTATTTTCATCTAGCCCCAGAACAACAGAGTAAAACCAAACTCCCCAGAGTACCTGGTCTTACACCAGCAGCCCAGTTCTGCAGACTACTATGGCTCTGGCTGTTCAAGCCTTGAGGTTTTCAATATGCATTTGAATTTCTGACATGCTTGTCAGTATCTCTAATGAAGAAAAGGCTAAATCCTGCTTTCATCTGTACCAGTGTGCATTCCACTGACTTCAGTGACCTTGCCCTGGATATTCATTTGAGGTTTATATTACAGTACCATTTCATTACAGGAATGGCTGTATCTGGTCTATGCAAAGTTTCCCTCCACATTATAAAAATCACTGTTAACTTCTGCTCCAATATTTAATTATAACATCTCAGAAAATAATATCTTTTAAATACAGTCCCCTGCAAACCCGATCTGTGGCTAGATGGATTAACCTGTACCTTGTGTGTTAGCCCGAATCAGACCAAGTGACTGATATGAAATGAGTAGAAACTGGGCAATATTTCTCCATTATGAGTTAAATCTTCCAGTGCTTCAGAGTAGTTTGGTGCAACAGAAAGCAAAAAAAGGATGAGAAACAGTTTGTTTTTCAATTTGGAACCTGCTTTGCTGTAATTTTGAGACATGGTCTAAAGCTCAGGTAATTGATCATAATGAAAAAAATGCATTAATGAAAGTAATTGACAAAAGCCAGTCCACCTGTCAAAGAAGAGAAACCTTGAAAAGAAACGGCAGGCTTTTGAAGGTCAAGGCTCAGTGTGGTGTAATCCCTACCATCTGTGTTCAGGCTGGTGCTATTCTCAGACTGTCATATGCACTCTCTTCTTTGAAAATAATAGACAAGGGGAAAAAAGCTTACCCGTCAGGGAGCCTAAATGTGGCTAGCTTTGTAGAAAATGAAAAAGCACCACTGTATAAACTTAATATGACCCTTAAATTTCCTTCCCCTTGACCTACACACGTCCACAATTGGTTTCAGAGCTGTAGTGGCACTGGGAATGAAAATAACTGAGCAACCAATAAAATGTAACAGTATAACAGCGAGTTGGAATAGTAGGCAACCATATCCAACACAATCAGCCAAGCATGGTATTGCCCTTCAAACACACTGAAGTCATCAAGAAATTGCATCCCTTCCTTCAGCTTTTGAAGGGAGGGTAGTTCTTGCCTTGAACCTACAAAAATCTGCCAGCAGACTCCTGTGCTATGCCAAAATTACAATCCTCTAAAGACTTGCTTGACTTCAATGTATCCATGGCTACGTTGCCATTTTGGGCATTCAAGATGTCCTGCTCCCTAAAGGTATGCTTCTGGCCATTTTCACAGCATGGAGAAACTTGACACAATTGCTTCTACAGTCCTATGAGATTCAGTGACTGGGTACACATTTTTTTGCTGGATCTTCAGGGCTCGAGACATATTCTCAGGAAATACCCTCTGGCTCACAGTCCGTGCTCATATGGCTAAATTCAGGCACCTTTGATATCCAGCATCATAATAAAGTTCCTATTCAGAGTAATAAAAAGCTGGGTTCAGTGCCCTGTGTTTTCTGAACACTAACCACCAGATAACAGAGCAATTAGACTCCATGATACTTGGGTTTGTGTGTTGCTTGGACATCTTGGAAAGTATGAGTCTTCTTCATGCACAAAATACTGGAGCTGGCTGCTCAGGTCACTTTGTGTGGTCTGGAGTTCAAATCCCTCAGGCAGAGGAGGAAATTGAATTCAGGTTTCCCACACACTGACAGGATGTATTAATCACAGAGTTATTATATTAAATAAGGGCATTAGCTCCTCCATGGCAATTGTGCTTTGAAAGAAAAGGTTTAGAAATCCAACTTCAGAAGATGGAATGGGAATTCCAAATGTCATATGTGAACATCCTCCTAGCATCCAAGCATAAAAACTGAATAAAATATAAAATACTGAAAAGGGACAACATATAATCATAGAATAGTTAGGGTTGGAAAGGATCCTAATTATCTAGTTCCAACCCCTCTGTCATGGGCAGGGACACCTCACCCTAGACCATGTGGCCCGAGGCTCTGTCCAAGCTGGCCTTGGAACACTGTGAGGATGGTTGCCACTTTGGGCAACCCATTCCAGAGCCTCACAACCCTCACAGTAAAGAACTTCCTTATAAATAACCTGAACTTCCCCTGTTTTAAGTTAAGCTACAGTCCCTGATGAAGAGTCCCTCTCCAGCACCCTTGTAGGCCCCCTATACTCTTCCCAGGCCACCTGTCCTCGCTTTTACCTTTTATAAGCTTCTTTTTTCCTTCTATGTAAGTTTCCTCAGCAGCTCCTTATACATCCATGGAGGCCCCCTGGTCTTCTTGCCCTGTTTCCTTCCTGTCAGGAGGCAATGCTCCTGAGCTTGGAGCAGGTGATCCTTGAATATCAACCAGCATTCTTGGTCCCCCCTGCCCTCTATGGCTATATCGCATGGAACATTACTAAGCAGGCTCCTGAAGAGGCCAAAGTCTGCTCTTTTGAAGTCCAGGGCAGTGAGCTTGCTGCACGCTCTTCACATTGTCCTGAGGATCTCGAGTTCAATCCTCTCATGATCACTACAGCCAAGGCTGAAAATTACATTTCCAGCCAGCCCTTCCCTGTTGGTGAGCACCTCTCCTTGTTGGCTCCTATATTACTTGCAAGAGGAAGTTGTCTTCCACACAATCGAGGAACCTCCTGGATTGCTTGTGCCGGGCCATACCATCCCTCCAACCGATAACAGGGTGGTTGAAGTCCCCCATGAGGACAAGGGTCTGCAAGCAGGAGGCTGCTCCTATCTGTCTATAGAGTGCTTCATCCACAGAGTCCTCCTGATTGGTTGGCCTGTAGCAGACCCACATCACAGTTCTCCCTTTGACCCTGACTCATAAACTCTCATTTGGCCCATCACCCATCCTCAAGCAAAGTTCCGTACTCTCCAACCTATCACTGACAGACATTGCTGAGACATTTAAGACCCAAGCTTGTTCTTTGTGTACCATGTCAAAAGCTTCTTTAGTTCTTATTCCTCTGCTTTCAAATATCTACAGGCAGCCCTCAGGGAGCCTGGTTGGGATGTTGTTACTTCCAGAAGGTGGCCAGGTATCTGCAGTTAAGTGATCCAGCATTTGGTCTTCCACAGCCACTTTAGGTCCCCTTGCTGCTCTAGCCTAGGTTATTTCAGACAGAAAACTCAAGACTGAAAGATTTTCAAAATCATTACAGAATTCCAAAATTCTGTAACTTACTTTCAAAACACATTGGATGTATGGAGGCAGTAGGCTGTCACTATCTTGGAGACTTTTGTGGTTTAGACATTTTTACTATGAAAAATGTTCATCTATTAAAATAATGATAAAGACATTTTTACAGAGTTATTTTTTTTTTCCTGAGCACTAGACCTATGAAACTACAAAGCATAACCAAACAGATCCCCCAAAAGTCATGTTGCGTATACTCTGTGGAAAATGGTGTATATAAAAAGCTTGCTATTTCTATTTCAGTGAGAAAAAATAGGATAGTATATATAAAGAGCAGGTATAAATAATATATGTTATATATATTCCTCACCCATAAAAAAAAAAAAAGGAAAAAAACTCCAGACATTAAAACTTCTTCCTCCATGCACAAAACCAGAACGCACCACATAAAACATCCCTCTGTTAAGTGCAGATTCCTGGGAAAACAACCACAATAAAAATAACATATAAAAAAATAATAGCACACCACAAATGTCTAATTAAAAAGGTTCTCCACCTCTTTGGAAGAAACACATTTTATTTGCCCTCATTAAGGTGACCTAACCACTGTGCTTCACCCTTCCCTGCCTGAATGATGTAATCAACACCATCCCTGAAAATAGAATGCAAGAGAAAAGGAACCACAATCTTTCTCTCTCTGAGCTGTAACTGCCTATATTTCCAAGTACATAAGCACTTTTAAGCGTATACTTCAAATTATGATTCAAAAGACAAGCTGTTAACACAATCATCTGTCAAAGTTTAGGTATAATTCTAGAGTATATGGAGAAGCTCAGAACTGGGTCTAAACTGAAAGGTGCTTCCAGAGAAACTTCACTAATACTTTTTGCTTGTTATTCACACTCAAACAAGTATCCTGCTGTTTGTTGAATTATGACTCAAAGATGCACCCTCTGATAATGGAACAAAACAGTCAATGAAAGAAGACAAGCCTTCTTCTTACAGTAATTACTCTTTTCAATTTATTCCATTTCTTCATAGAATCATAGAATAGTTAGGGTTGGAAAGGACCTCAAGATCATCTAGTTCCAACCCCCCTGCCACAGGCAGGGACACCTCACACTAAACCATCTCACCCAAGGCTTCATCCAACCTGGCCTTGAACACTGACAGGGATGGAGCATTCACAGCCTTCCTGAGGCGACCTATTCCAGTGCCTCACCACCCTAACAGGAAAGAATTTCCTCCTTATATCCAATCTAAACTTCCCCTGTTTAAGTTTTAACCCATTACTCCTTGTCCTGTCACTACAGTCCCTGACGAAGAGTCCCTCCCCAGCATCCCTATAGGCCCCCTTCAGATACTGGAAGGCTGCTCTGAGGTCTCCACGCAGCCTTCTCTTCTCCAGGCTGAACAGCCCCAACTTCCTCAGCCTGTCTTCATACGGGAGGTGCTCCAGTCCCCTGATCATCCTTGTGGCCCTCCTCTGGACTTGTTCCAGCAGTTCCATGTCCTTTTTATGTTGAGGACACCAGAACTGCACACAATACTCCAGGTGAGGTCTCACAAGAGCAGAGTAGAGGGGCAGGATCACCTCCTTTGACCTGTTGGTCACACTCCTTTTGATGCAGCCCAGGATATGGTTGGCTTTCTGGGCTGTGAGCGCACACTGAAGCCGGCTCATGTTCATTTTCTCATCAACCAGCACCCCCAAAGTTCTTCTCCGCAGGGCTGCTCTGAATCTCTTCTCTGGCCGACCTGTAGCTGTGGCTGGGATTGCTCCAACCCAGGCGTAGGACCTTGCACTTGTCGTGGTTGAACTTCATAAGGTTGGCATCAGCCCACCTCACAAGCGTGTCAAGGTCCCTCTGGATGGCATCCCTTCCCTCCAGCGTATCAACCGGACCACACAGCTTGGTGTCATCGGCAAACTTGCTGAGGGCGCACTCAATCTCACTGTCCATGTCACTGACAAAGATGTTGAACAAGACCAGTCCCAATACCGATCCCTGAGGGACACCACTCGTTACTGCTCTCCAGCCAGACATTGAGCCATTGACCACAACTCTTTATGTGTGGTCATCGAGCCAGTTCTTTATCCACCGAGTGGTCCATCTATCAAATTGATGTCTCTCCAATTTAGAGACAAGGATGTCATGTGGGACAGTGTTGAATGCTTTGCACAAGTCCAGGTAGATGACATCAACTTCTCTACCCTTGTCCATCAGTTTTGTAGCCCCATCACAGAAGGCGACCAAATTGGTCAGGCAGGGTTTCCCCTTAGTGAGCCATGCTGGCTGTCACCAAGCACCTTGTTGTTTTTCATGTGCCTTAGCATGCCTTCCAGGAGAATGTGCTCCAAGATTTTGCCAGGCACAGAGGTGAGACTGACGGGTCTGTAATTCCCCGGGTCTTCCATTTTCCCCTTCTTGAAAATGGGGGTTATATTTCCCTTTTTCCAGTTGTCAGGAACTTCACCTGACTGCCATGATTTTTCAAATACGATGGCCAGTGGCTTAGCAACTTCATTCGCCAGCTCCTTCAGGACCCACAGATGGATTCCATCAGGTCCCATGGACTTGTGTGCGTTCAGATTTTTAAGATGGTCTCGAACCAGATCCTCTCCCACAGTGGGCCCAAGGTCTTCATTCTCACAGTCCCTGCGTCTGCCTTCTAAGACCTGGGTGGTGCTGTCGGAGCCTTTGCCAGTGAAGACCAAGGCAAAGAAGTCATTCAGAACCTCAGCCTTCTCCAAATCCTGCATAGCCAGTTCTCCCGACAGCTTCCTCAGGGGGCCTATGTTGTCCCTAGTCTGTTTTTTGTTTGCTACATACCTGTAGAATCCCTTCCTGTTGTCCTTAACCTCCCTAGCCAAGTTTAATTCTAACTGGGCCTTAGCCTTCCTAACCTGGTCCCTAGCTTCCCGGACAACATCCCTGTACTCTTCCCAGGCCACCTGTCCTTGCTTCCACTTTTTATAAGCCTCTTTTTTCATTTGAATTTTCCTCAGCAGCTTCTTATCCCTTGTCCTTCGTCTTTTTCTCCATTATACATGTGGTTTGCTTGTACTGAAGCTATATATCCCAGGTAAGAGAAAATAAGGGAATTCCAAGCTGTATTAAAACATATGAACATGTTTGAAGTACAGTTCACCACTGCTTTACAAACAGCTACGGAGGATCGCATTTCCAAAGGAATGCTAGATCGCACAGCCTTTAACAAAATTAGAAGTGGGTACAAAATGCAAGAGGTGTTAGTATGTCTATGAATGCTATTTGCTGTGGTACCTCACTGAACAGCAACATGGGAGAAGAGACATGACAAAACCCAGCACAAGACTAGATTGATATCTCTTCATGTTAGTTATATAAAGGAATTTAAACTTCCGTAAGTGAATAAAGAAATATTCTAATAATATCACATCTGCAGACTTACCTTTACTGATAAGTGGAATTAAAATTAGGATAAGGAAAAATTAAAAAGTAAAACTGAAATCTAAAACAGGGATGGAAATGCAATGAAGCCTGGGTATTCTGAAACCGTGGTGTCCAGTGGCAAGAAAATGGAAAGGCACAGAGTGAAAGAAATAAGTAAGGGAAAGCTAAAGCCCAAATAAATAAATTTATATTAGAACACAGAAGAAAACATTTTTTCTATTACAGACCGAAAAAAAAAAAAATCTTATTTTGAAGCTTCCAAAGAGTTTGATGTTTTATGTACTTTTTCCAATCTATGGCACACCTGAAAAAATAAACTGTGGAAAGGAAAAACATTCACAAGGGAACAAAATTATGCAGAAAAAGCGAAAGAAGCCAGATTACAAATGAAGCTACTAAGACAATAAAGATTTTCATTTGTGATTAAGCTCGTTGTCCTTTAGGACAAAAATCTGACATTGGCTGGGAATAGTATTCTCTGCTTACAATTCTAAGCAGTTTATAACAGAATTTTTAATATTTTTTTCTTTTGCTTTGGGGAATATACTTTTTCTCCTACAAGAAGTGTCAGCTCAGGTCTACATGCAGTAGGTGCAAATACAGGAAAGAGAGCTGCTTTTTTTTCCTCTTAAGTTAAATATTTTACAAAAGGAGTTATCTCAAAGAGTAAAGATCATTCCACACCATGTGTGTGGGGGCAGGAGATCTGCTGAAGTATAACTTCTACATTTCAATTTGTCACTATTGTTTTGGCTCTCAAGTCCCCTTTGCTTTTTTTCAAAGCCACTGGAGAGCAGGCAGGAGTCACAAGACAAGGCACTTGCGGGGGAGAACAGCACAGTCCCATGCTCTGGCTGACAAGCTGGCAGTAGATATCCTTCATTCAGTACATCTCTATAAATTGTGCAGAATAATGCCTGGGGAGCCTTGGTAATGAATACATCAACTTTTACCCTGCCCTGTAAAAACAGCTATAAGGAAATTATTTCTATGCGGCAGAGGTGGTACACAGGCTAAAAAGAAAACATAACACTTGCCAGAAAAATAAATGCCCTGCTCCATCAGAGATGAGGGAGAAAGATAAAGTTCTGTTTATACTGCACCATTATACTGGATTAGCTTGGCTAGCTTTCGGTAGCGGCCAGAGGGGCTACAGGGTTGGCTTCTGTGAAATGCTGCTAGGAGCTTTCCCTCTGTCAAATAAAGCTGATGCCAGCTAGCTCCAAGGTGAACTCACCACTGGTCAAGGCTAATCCCATCAGTGAAGATGGCAGAACCTCTAGGGTAACGTATTCAAGAAGGAGAGGGAGCAGGACAACCTGTGCAACAGCAATTGCAGCGAAAGAAAAATGTGACAATATGCAAGAGAAATGGCTCTGCAGACCCCAAGGTCAGTAAGAAAGGAGGGAAGGAGGTGAGATTCCCCTGCAGCCCATGGAGGACCTCACACCAGAGTAATGGGATGCCCAAAAGGAGACTGTGACTCTGTGGGAAGCCTGCGCTGGGTCAGGCTCCTGGCAGGACCTGTAGCCCCATGGAGAGAGAAGCCTGCACTGAAGCAGGTTTGGTGCAGGACTCATGACCCCAAGGGGGGACCCAAGCTGGAGCAGTCTTTTCCTGAAGGACTGCACCCCATGGAAGGGATCCACACTGGAGCAGTTGGTGAAGAACTGCAGCTGATGCGAAGGACTCACATTGGAGGAGGAGGGAGCAGCAGAAACAATATGTGATGAACTGAGCACAAACCCATTTCTCATCTCCCTGTGCTACCGGGAGAGAGGACTTATAGAAAATTGGGAGTAAAGTTAAGCTCAGGAAGACAGTAACTGTTGTGTGATCTTTCACTGTCCTTATCTCAACGGAAAAGCCTTTCATTTTATTTTCTCTCCCCTGTCCAGTGGAGGAGCAAAGTGACAGAGCAGCTTTGGTAGTCATTTTGCATCCAGCAATCTTAGTTTAAGTAGATGATATACCCTTCCCCTAATGCCCAGGGGTGCAAACCTTAACACAGATACACACAGTCTCTAGTCTTGATGTGATGCTGCTCACCATTCAAGTGGAAACTGACTTGGGACGTCCTTTCACTTAAGAAGAAAATCTAGGAGAAATAAAAGAGAAAAAACATCATGTGGTATGTTGTTACCAGTCACAATTATAATACCAATTTGCAAAATATAGCATGCAGAAATGAATGATGTCAGAAATCTCAGGTGGGAATAGTTTTTAATTTTTTTCCTAATATGTGAAAGAAGTGAACAGATGAGACCCAGTAAGAAAAAAGAGGAAGAGTGTTCCCAAAGTGTGGTCGTCTCTGGTATTTGGAGCTTTACTGATATGGTTAATATACACGCTGAGAAATATAAGTTGTATAAGATGCTTCTCAACTTCTCTATACATGTTACAGACTATCGATTTCACTGCCCCAGTTTGGAAAAGCAAAGTTTGTCCCTCTCTCTGAAAAGGCCAGCAGTCACATGGAGCCTACCACCAGAAATCCCAGATCCCACCCAGTTCATAGTTCCATTCAACAGCAGGAAGGACAGCAATGCCAGAGCAGCCTGTTGTCCCCACCTTGGTACCATTTGTCAGGTTCAGTTAACCCTCTGCAATTTTTTATGCTGCACTCTGCTCTTCCCAGAGTCCAGAGGAACTGGAAATGGTTGGGTTTGGAAACTGCAGGATTTTTGTGCATTTCACTCTCCGGATTCTCACATTTTCCTGCTAAATTCCAGTTCTCAACTAGCCATAGCTGAACCGAGAACAAAACTCAGCACATAATTTATAATCTTTTATTGAAACAGCTTTCTGAATTATTTTCATCAGTTGGACTCCTTGTACAGACCCATGCAACAGAAATAGCAGAAGCGCCTGAAATAGGGAATTACGTGTCCCATCGGCCAGCCAAGCTGGATGGGCTGCTCCATTGTACATATTTATGGATCCAAGTTGAACCCTCAGGGTAAATGTGAACAAAGAATAGACTGTTTTTCTCCTAAAGCATCTGGGTGTAAGTCTTATTTTGCCAGCAACCGTGGTGTTTATGGGCATGTTTTACTGGAAACCTGCTGCTTCTCACAACGTTTCCTGAGTGACTGTCTTAGTAAAACCGCATCTGGAAATGACAAGTACACAGCTGTAAATCTGAAAAGCAGTGTGCAGCCCTAATAGCTAGCAGCCACAACACGGCTGTCCTGCTGAACTTTGAAAAGATTTACAAGGACAAAGCAGAGCAGTGAATACATTTCTGAGTGCTATGTGATCACATTACATCTCTCCCTCTTAAGGATTTTGTTTTGTAGACTAGAAGGGGTTATCACTGCTCTTAGAGTTAGTACCTTAAGCAGGTAACCTATTATTGCTTACCTGTCTAAGGCACACAGAATTTCTGCCCTGCATCTACCTTCCAAAGCAATGACTACTACCTTAATGTGTCTTTTTGCTTTTTCTCCTGAATTGGATCCATGACAAGGCCATGAAAATGAGCCAACTTATAACATACTCTTGTTAATCTGGTGTGCACCACTTTGTGTAATGCAAAGAGTGTTCATAAATTTAGTATCACCACAGAATAAATATGCAAAAGGAAGAGGTGAAAAGATTTTCATTATCATATCCCCTAAGTTCTGGAGTCCAAAAATTAGTGTGGAATCTGAGCCTCCTGATGCTCTGAAGTGCAACTGCAAGGAAACAGTGACGGGAAGGGAGCAATAGTGACAATCAGTACACACTGCAGCAATACTCACTCAGCTGACAAGAGGACACATTGCTCCGTTGGACCAGTCATTGTCAGGGAGAAGTGGGGGTTGGAGACAAGGTTCTGGAGTATGAACAACATGGCAAATTGCTCAGCATTACAATGAAATGCTACTTTCTTTCTTTAGAAAAGAAAGAGCTGGGCAATAAACTATTCATTTAAATAAAACCCACTTTTGAATACTAATATTAAATTAATAATAAAAATATTAAGATTAAAACCTAAAGCCATCTTTTTCATACTCTTAGAGCAAGGAGTTTTAATTCTTTCATTCAAAATAATTTTTCTTTCAAATGCCTTTCAGTTTTACTAAAACATAAAATCCTTAAAAATGCTAGAATCTTTAAATCATCTCAATCTAAGCATTTTTTTTTTGCAGTTTCCGCAAAAAAACAAAAAAAAGCAACCCACCAATACATAGAGGTGTGTGAGCATTTGAAACTAGGTATTATTGGTTTTAAACTAGGTTGCTTGCTTAAACTGGGTGATAATTTTACATGTATAAATGCATGTATGTATGTACAAAAGTACTTCAAAGTCTGTGTGTTTCCATGTTTGGTTTTGGATTTACGATGGCAGAAAAGCAAATAAACCTCCAGTCAGGACTCACCTGTGTAGAAGCAAACACACTGTTCCTTTATAGATTAGACATTGTCCTCCTATGTCCCTTTGTGTACCTATTTTGTGGTTTTGACATTTTTCCCATTTTACAGTGCTGTCCTTTGTCTCCTTAAGCCCCCTCAGGATGTCACCGTACAATGTGGAGTCAATGAAGAGGAAACCACTTTGTGTGTAGTTTGGTTACCTGTGGCTTGGGGAGGTGAAGCACTTGTGGAGTACCACAACAGCAGCAGTCTTTCCAGGGACCCTGCAAGGTGCCCAGCTAAATTTGCTGAGTTTCAGTTTTAAAATAACATAGGGAATCAGTGTAAATGCTCACAGATCTGAAGAGAAAAAAATAAAATATTTATTCTCTGTGACACTTTATCCACCTCCTATAACAGGAAATGTGTGGGGGTTTTGTTTTGTTGTTTTGTTTGGTTTTTTTTTTTTTCCAGGTTATAACTTTTACTTCACCTCTAGACTTTAAAATAACAAATACTTGGAATTTGGGAAGAGTCAGCAGCCACCCCTAAGTACCTATCAGAATTGAATACACTAGAAAAATTTCCTATTAGTCAGGCACAAAGTACCTGGGTAGAGGCATATGTTTCTGTTTCTGTGCAGTGTTACTCCGTTGCTCTGGCCCTCAGTTAAACAGCAATGATAATGCTCCTCACTCAGCTTGTTTGAAGATTAAAGTAGCTGCTATTAGTTCAGCTCTTTGAAGATATACCCAGAGTTGTAAGTGCTAAGTGTGATTAGATGAATTTTACACCCTAGAGTAATTTTGTTTCTTTGTATTAGTGCTTGAGCCATGCAAAGCCTTGGCTGCTGGTCTACTGGAACACCCTGGCCATCAAGTCTCCTCCCTCCTTAGCGAAGTGCTAGACTATGAGTTTGTCCTTAAACAGACTCACCTTAAAGACATTTAAAGGACCAGTCTGCAAAGTGGCTTTAAAGAGTAGTGGTTGTTCTTCACAATTAAGAAAAGCCTTTCATTTTCAAGGCCTACCTCTGAAAATTTCTCTGTCTCCTTTTTGACTGAACTTCAGGGAAGTAAATCATCTACACAGTTTCTTAAGTCTAACATTAATTAGAAAACAAACAAACAAAACAATAACAACAGAAAACCCAGCTGTTAGTCTGTATTTCAAATTTAGGGAAAAAGGAGCAACTAGGTATTCCATCCGATCACTCAAGATTGGAAAGGGTGTAACGGGTAGATTTAGATCCCAATTAAAGCCCTCTAGTGGTAGTTCCAGTTATACTATTTGTTAACAGAAAATTACCACATTGTTGGGCTATTTTATCTGGGATCTTTAACAGGAAATTAGATGCATCAGTCCTTAGAACTAGGGAGAGGAAAAAAATATGTAAGGTAAGTCTTCTGATACATGAAATAATCATGATTTACAGTGTAGAAGAAATTCTAAATGACGAACCATGCAAGCAGAAAAAGCAGCAAGTGCCACCCTAATCAAATTACAAAGTCTGTCCTCCAAGGATCTGAAAACTGGTATGGACTGTGAAAGCTGCAAAATTAAAGCTGACCCAGTTCTCCTACATACAGAGTCACTGTGTCCAAAACTCAAATTTGAGTATACTAGTAGACTGCTGCGAAGAAGTTGCCACGGAGTGTGCTGTAGCAGCCACAGAGATAAACAAGATCTTTCATTCCTCAACTCCATAAACCTGCCACTTTTTGTCAGCCACTATGTCGCCATTATGGTACTTTTCTCAGACTTCTTTCCTTCCTCTGTAAAATTCTCTTACAAAGCAAATACACAAATGATACAGTCTGAGGCAGCAGAGACAATCACACAGAAGTAGCTCAGTGACAATATTGCTGAGATTAGAAAAAAGAAGAGTTTAAGATTGGGGGGGTGGGGGGGAGGAGGAGGAAATCACGATAAAATCTGTACAGGTATTTTAATGTGTATTACGTGATGGATGCCTTTTGCCAACAGAAATTGTGTAACAAAATAAAATAATAAAATTAAATTTATGTTTAAACCCATTTTTAGAAAGAAAGACAATCTGACAATTTGTTTCCTAGAAGCAATTCCAGGATATTAACAAACTGGTAAGGAGGACCTGCCCAGATCCTGTCAATAAAGCAGCCTGCCTGTCTCAGCTCCAGGTTAATAGGCTCTGTCTGTATATTCTACACAGGCTTGTACCCAAAGCTATCTCAGTTGTTAAAGGGCTAAATACTAGCTGAACTGCCTAGCAGAGTGTTCAGTATTTCTCAAGAATAACTCTCCCAGAATTTTCAGGGAGAGAAAAGCATTACTCTGACAGCTCTAAGTGTTTCTTCAGCATCTCTTCTTAACCATCTAGAGGATTTTCTGGAGTGCTTACCTGAATAGAGGTGCTTATTAGAAGCACTCATTTCAAGAAAGTGTTTTGAGAGTGAAACAAGAATTACAATAGACAGTCAAGAGATCCTTTGGGGAAATGAGGCTGGTAATGGAAAATGCAGAACATCCTTGCTGAATATAAGATTTTTGTGAGGAATGTCAAAATTAAGAATGACAAGAGACCACTTCCAAAAGGGGATGGTGTTTACCCAGGGTATTTCACCATTACCTTTCTCATGTTCCACAAGAGCTATAAAGTGTTTGAATCATCTTGGACTGCCCCAGAGAAGTGTTAAAGACAAGACATTCATTTGTATTTTATGGCATTTTCTTAAATAATTTTTAAAAAGCTAAAACAATAGAGCAGTCCTGATCAGTCCAGTCATGAAAACTAAAATAAAATTTATGTTGTTTTGTTTTGCAGTCGTGGCATAAAAGAAATAAGACAATGAAATACGCATCACTTACTAGTATGAAGTCCCCTGAAAGTTACCCTTTGGAAAAAGGATAACCACTAGTAATGTATAGGCCATGTCCAATAAAAATGCACAATGACAACACTGTGTGGCAGAGTTTAATTTCCTGACTCTTGTGGGACTTAAATCTCAACTTAAATAAGACTGCACTGTTGCACAAAGGGCACTGTGAAGCAGTGTGATGCAATGGCTACAACGCAAGCTGAGTGCAAGACCTTCTTTTCCTGCATCTACCATTGGCTTCCAAAACAATTTTATATATGTCACTTCCACAGCTCAATTTCCTGCTTGATAAAAATGGGAATAAAAACAGTTTCTCACCTTTGACATTCATGGATGAAAAGTGCTAAGTATTATTAATTCATGAATTTATCAACCTCAAGCAGAGTTGTGACCTTGAAAATGGAGAAGTTCCAAAGAGTCTGCAGAGGCTGCTGGGGAGATCATTAGTGCTATTTATTTTAACAGGCAAGCAAGTGGATGTTATATTGATGCTTGCAAGGCTGGAGGAGGAGAGGCAGTGTGATACACTAGATAGTGTGGTGGGATTCATTCCCTAGTAGGCAGAATTATGAAAGCACAGCACTAAGCAAAAGTTGGAATAAGCCCATCATATCCAAGTGGAAGGGCTGCTTGCCTCCTGGGAGATGCTGAGCAATGTTTTGAAAAATTCTCCATGCTTCAGTCCTATACCTTATGAAGCAGAGCAGTCACAACTTTTGATTAACACAGCAGTACAAGGGAGATCACAACAAAACCTATTTCTCAGTAAAGATCGCTTGAGAACATTTTTCTTTTTTAAAGTATTAAAAATATCAAGAAAACTGAGGTTGTGTTTTGTAAATTTTTATAAAAGAATGGCAAATCTGAGACAATTCATCATTTGAGTTCTACAAATTCTCCCTAAGAATATTTTTCATATGGAAGGCAGCTTTAGTCCACTGAGACTTCATAATTCTATAAAAAAGATAAATAAGACATAGGGTGATAGTTTGCCTTACAAAAATATTCAGTGCTTTAATAACTTGCTGGGGTTTTTTTGTGTTTTTTTTTGCCTTATTGCAAAGAGAATTGAAAAAGCCCTGAGTGAATTACAGTTAAGGGTTCTGCAGCTTTTCACTCTGCTTTATAATTTGCTTTACGCTTTTTTAGCCTATGTTAATTGTGCACTGTTGCTGTCAATTGAGCATGCATCCCTTGCTGCACTGCATCGTCAGAAAGCAGCTCTTCCAGTCCATCTGTGACAGCTCCAAGCTCAGAGGAAACACTCTTTGTAGAAATGCTGATTCAATGTGGCAGGGGATAAGTGCTCTGGCAGAAGTGGCTTTGCGCATTTTAATAACTGACGAAAAAAGGGATGGGAATGACAGACAAGAAGTGAAACAGAGAATATAAATTCTCTCTTCTCAACCAACCCAACATACTTGTGTTTAATTTGTATTTTAAAGGGCTGGAAATTTATTTTGGACAATGAAATTGCATACATCTCTCATAAAACATGCTTATACCTCAATCTGTGTATAGCAACTCATATATTTTGTATAACATGTTTTAACATTATATTCATTTAACTACGTAAAAAGCATATAGTGTGCTTACAAAGGTTTGCCTAAGAGTTTTTATATATAGCAGCTTGTTTAAAATTAGACAATGCAGAGGAAGAAACAGAAAAGACCAAGCAAGCAAAATACTTTTCAGGATTGCCCATACGGATACTGCTGTTATCTGTATGGGTAAAAGCATGTCAGTATATAACCTTTTGTAGTGCAGATTTCATCTGATATACACAACATGATTTTTATCCAGCAAAGAGCTAGATATTCTGCTATCTACTATATAATCTTTCCAGTGTAAAGATGAAATCTAGAAATCAATGTATATTTCTTGTAACAGTCCTACATCAGATTGCTGAAGCTGGAAGGAAATTTGGATATTATGAACAGTATGTATATATATATAATATGATAATGCTGAAAATAAGCTATTTCTTTTTTTTTCCGCCTATAATTTCTGGGCTTTCCATACAGATTGCACTGAGACTTCAGCAACTTGCTTGCTCAAGTACAACAAATGCATCGTGATACTTAAATGGAACAGACACCAGTGGGACTCTCAGTTAAGAGTATTCTGCTTCATGGGGAAAACAGTGACCCTATGGATGATTCAGTTACAATGAAGCTGTGACGTACTGAATCCTAAAGAACCGTTGTGCCCTCATCTTAAGCTGCTGTTAAGTATTTATGTTCCATGTTGAGCTACTGACCAGCTCCATGGAGGTGATCAAGCTTCTCTAGGACCTAGGAGGTTACCTTAGCTATTTTCTGCTTAGTCTCTGTCCTGATTTCAGCTGTTAACAGTTATTTTTCTTCTTAGTAGCTGGTGCGGTGCTGTGTATTTTGACTTTAATCTGAGAACAATGCTGATAACACACCAATGTTTTAGTTGTTGCTAAGTAGTGCTTACTCTGATCAAGGACTTTTCAGTCTCTCATGCTCTGCCAGTGAGGAGAGGCACAAAAAGCTGTGAGGAAGTGGAGACAGGACACCTGACCCCAAGTAGCCAAAGGAGTATTAAATACCAAAGCATGTCATGCCCAGTATATAAACCAGGGGGAGTTACACAGAAGGCCCAGATCGCTGCTCGGGTCAGGCTGGGTATCAATTGGCGCGTGGTGAGCAGTTGTATTTTAGTTTTATATCCTCTTCCCTTGTTACTTTCCTTATCATTATTATTATTAATGGTAGTAGTGATAGTTTTGTGTTATACCTTAGTTGCTGGACCGTTCTTAGCTCAACCCATGGAGTTTACATTATTTCAATTCTCCTTCCCATCCCACTGTGAGTGGGGGGAGGAAAAAAGGGGGGAGTGAGCGAGCGGCTGCGTGATTCTGAGTTACCAGCTGGGCTTAAACCACTACAGTCTCCTTGACATGAGGGAGTTTAGGACCCTTTGAACAGTGAAAGAATTGTAAGTGCGAGATACCAATATTTTCCTTTGTCGAGCGAGTAAAAAAGAAAAAAGTTGAAAAGAGATGCAACACTTTCTCTGCTTTTTCAAATTCATGCTTTTGGTGGCCTTTGGAAAAAAATAAAAAATAAAAATCTATCACCATCACAGCAAACACAAGACAAAGGAAAAACATTTTTTACAGTGGAAAAAACACAAAGCCACATTAGAAATCTTCCTGACTTTTCCAAATTTGATTGGCAACATTTAACCAGCTGTAAAGATAGTGTGTATGTCATAATCTTTAGCCTTTCAGTCTGAACTGACTATAAAACACTCACTTTAATTTAAAACATAAACAAATCTCTTATCTATCTCTCCTACTTTTTAAGTTCAATGCAAACATAACTTAATAACTAACATAGCAATAAAACTGCTGCAAGAAGAAATTTATAGTACATTAATCTCTAGATTCTGTATTTGGACTGGAGATGATTACATGATAATGGAGTAAATGCTTTGCTAAGTGAATACAAACTTAAATACAGTATATATCAAATGTGGACATGCTGAAGAATAAATCTGCAGTACATTAATTTACAGAAAGAACTTTCTTAAATGAAACCTTCTGAAATAATAAGTCCAGGGAAGTGAGCAGGCCATTATTAAAGGGCAGGAGGTAAAGAATGTGAATCTATTAACTAAGCAACAGCAAATTTTTCCATTGAAAACTGAAAAAATACCTACAGCTTTCAAAGTTTCCTTCCACCAAATATGAATCAAATCTTTATGCAGACTGGAGATACTTCTCAATCCATTAATGAAAATAGTCCAAATTGTGGGATTACCTGAGCAAAGATGACTACAGATTCTGGAGATAAATTTCTTCCCTAAGGAAGGAGAGGGAAGGCAAAAGAGCATGCCAAGAAAGTTCTGTTCAGTCACCATGTCATCCACTTATCATGAAGGGACCTGAAATCATGCAGTGGTTCACATATACACATTCTACTCCTACACTCACAGCCCCCTATTTGAAAGTCAAATGCTGTGTAAGACTTAGGCTACAACACGCCATTCATCTTTTTTATGAGAGAATATGTGTAACTGTACTAAGAACAAATGTGGTTCTGCATGCAGTCCTAGTAACCAGCTGTAAACAAATGGAAGTAATCAGAGGTCAAGCAGAAGTGAAATCCTTCCCACCCACTTTACTGTAAAGCAGTACTAGCATTTAATCATGGCCCAAGTCAACCAGAACCATCACAATCTTAGGAAGAGTTTGAGTAAGGAAGCCACTAAAAAATTTCTTGTACTCCTTTCTGTCTTTATTCTAAAAAGCTCTTAGATGCTAATTGAAATAGACAAAAATAAATATAGTGTGTGTGTGTCCCCACCACTCTTACCCTTTTCCCATTCCAGTGATCTTTGGTTAGAATTAAACCAGGTTAAACTGCTGAAAATCAACTCTGTAGAACTGAAATAGGGGAAAAATAGGTTATTCCAAAATTAGAATTGATGATGGTCCATGGAAAGAAATTGCAAGATACAATGTTTTTGTGTGGCAAGGTTGTGGTAGCAGAAGGGCTTTCATTATACTCTGATTTGATTGATAATAATTTTTTCCCAAGCCAAGTCTGTTTTGCCCGTGATGGTAACGGCGGAATGATCTCTCCCTCTCCTTATCTTGACCCGTGAGCCTTGCATTATATTTTCTTTTCCCTGTCCAGCTGAGTGTAAGTGACAGAATGGCTTTGGTTGGCACTTGGAGTCTAACCAGGGTCAAAGCACCACAGATACATTTCTGAGCACAATATCACACCTTTCTCTAAGGTACCCTGAAACATAGTAGAAAACTTCCTCTTTCCCAGTGATACAGATGGCTTTGCCCTTGGCTGAGATTTAAATATTTTGACTAATTCTCATGCTGGGAAAGACAAATATACATACAACTTAAAATTAAGTTGCACTATTTTGTCCTTCAAGAAGTCATATCTGTGCAAAGTGTATGTAAAAAGCTGTTCTGATTTTGAATTTTAGATACCCTCACTGAAAAGCTGTGAATAATAAGGTTGTGCCAGTTTACAAGAATATGGCCTTCCTTCAACATGTTAGTGGGTTATAAAGAGATAAAGTGGGTTATAAAGAAATAAGCGCAAGCATTTAAGTGGATTAAACATTGCTTCACTCAGCCTTGCCCAAGTTCTCATTCTGAAATTTGAACTGTGCCATTCACGTCATTTCAGCTATGCAACACCAAGTACAGCAACCTATTTTTATAAAACTAGACCTTTGTGACTAATGGCCAAAAGAAAACAAAACACTTCCACTGATAAGTGTATTGCAGGAAGACACACAGCATTGTACCAGCTGGTAAATAATGTTTCCCAATTTGAGGAAACAGCTGGGAAAGAAGATTGTCAGACAGGTTTGAGAAGCACAGAACAGACAAGAGGAGCAAGAAAGGTGAGGAAACATCACGACTTCAACTCCACCCAAACCACAAGCCACCCACATTCATTCTCCAGTAGTTACAGATGAAATAGGGATTAACTCTTACTTGCTTCTCTCTGCTCTCCTGACATGCCCTATATCAGTGATCTATGGCTGCAACTCCTACACAGGTTCAGTAAATACTCAGCCAAACCACCTGCACCTACAGGAACCTCATGAGATCTCCAAGAGCACACTAGTCCAACTGCAAAGGACATGTCTTTGCCTAGGCATGTAGCGAATAGAACACCAAGAAAAGAGAACAATCCCCAAAGCAACAGCTAGTGAGTTGAAAAATAGACTCACTCCGTCTCAGATACACGCACAAATAGAGGAATGAAAAGGTGCAAGTGAAATAAGAGCATGAAGGTGGAAGAGATAAAGAGCAATAATGCAGAAATTTGCGAAAAAAGATATAGAAAAAAACAAACCTTCCCTCCCCACCCCAGCAACCTGTCAAGAAGGGCTTTTAGAGGCTTAGCTTTGGAAGAAAAGCGTAATAAGATTGCAAAGCTCAGAACTGTGAACCCTCAAGGGATATTACAGTCTTTGGTTAGTTTTCTGAGAGAGAAGTAAAAAAACAGAGAGAAATATTAACATCCTAATGGTATGCAAGTGCTGGTATACATATGAATAACTGAAACCAAACCTATATTCTGTCCTCCTCTCTTTCCAGATGCTTTCTAAGTGTACTGTCACAATCCCTGGAGCAAGAAGTGTGCTGTTATCCCTTTGACAGTGCACGCATACTTCTTTTCTGATTCTTTTTTTTTTTTTTATGCTACATTGAGAAAGCTGTTATCCTAAGTAGTCAGAAAAGAGATCTGAACATGACAAATAGACAGTCCCTTTTTTGTCCAAATTTTTAGAAAAAATTAGCTATTGTTTCTGTGTTAGTAATTGTCTTGGTTTGGATTCTTGAAAGAAAACTCTTGGTCAAAAATCATGTACTGAACTCATAGTTGGCTTCTTTTAACACACAGCAGACTTAAGCAATCAGCAGTTAGAAAGAATAATTTGTACTAACTTGCCGTGAACCATTTATGGATTCCACCTGAACTCATCAAGTCAGCATAGAGCTATTCTGTAGGAAAATTCATAGATGATGTGCTTTAGCTAAGCCCACAGTGCACAGGATCAAATAGCTTACTTAGTTATAGATTCTCTTGCTAGTTATTTTTCTATTTATTTCCCTCATCCCCCTTTGTTCAAGCCTATTTCCAAGAGCTAATTGGTTTTGGAAAATAATTCCTAGAAATATAACTTGCACATACTGATACATTCAGAAGTGATTCCTGGTATTATGCTCTCAGGTGGGAGGAAATGAGCGATAGGGATATTAAGGGCTCTTCAAGGTATCCAAGTAATTTTGAAAATATCTAAGCTAACCACAACTACTTGTCAAGGACTTAGCACCCAAATAGTTCATATTACAGACTCTTTGAAATTATCCTCTATCCATTTCAAGTCACAAGGTCCACACTAATTTAAGCTGTGCAGGATCAATCCCACTAGGCTAAAGCATATGCCAAAAATCTGTGAGAAACTAATAGGCAGGACACTTGACAGCAACACTTAATTCCCTGAACAAATGTGGGGGTTTACCTAACATGAATGAGTTATGCCTTCTGAGGGGGGCTTTCCTGATAACCCCCCCAATACGTATCAACTGCAGTCCCTGTGAATTTTAGTTCTAAACAACAAACTCTCAGCCACATTCACACGTACCCTCACAGCCTTGCCACGCAATGCCAACATCCTGTAATTTCCTATACTGCCAAATTGCTTTTCATAAACTAGGGCAGGGCTAATTTAGCTAACTGTCCATCAGAAAGGCTTTGCAGGGTAAGGAGAAGTGGAGTTTTTGACAAAGTAATTTTTCAAACATGCTTCCCTAAAAAATGCCAAAGAACCAGAAAAAATATTTTAATGAAAGGGACAACATTTGTAAAAACAAGCCAGTTTTAATGGCATATGGTGGCCAACAGCAACAATGGGTGAGGATGGGATGGGACACTGCTTCAGAGCAGAGGTGGCTTCTCTCCTAATGACTGTAAGACTACAATGAACACAAATTTGAGTGAGGAATTTGAGACTACAGCCATGTAGCATTATTAGCTTTCATCAGTCCCTCTGTGACTTATTAATGGAATCTGG
The DNA here is from genome assembly GCF_037157495.1 of Lathamus discolor. Classification (NCBI taxonomy): domain Eukaryota; kingdom Metazoa; phylum Chordata; class Aves; order Psittaciformes; family Psittacidae; genus Lathamus; species Lathamus discolor. The sequence continues at coordinate 47,418,196 of NC_088886.1, read as the reverse complement.
ACAGATCCCAGAGGCATGGTTTCTCAGCCCTCATTAGGCTTTGCAAAATGAGTCTCCCTTACTTGGAAATACCTACTTGGCAGGGATTCTCTCTTCTCTTGCTTCTTTCAGTGAGTGTTCTGTTGCAATATTCAGGGTTCATACTCGGCCAGATCCTTTTTCAGAAGAAGGGCTGAACTACACTCACAGCTTGCCTTCAACAGTGAAGGAAAGGCTGCTCATGCCCTTATTATTTGTTAGAGCTGAACAGGTACACCAACTAAAACCATCTTTATATAATGAAGTTCACATTAAAACACCATGAATAAACTCTACCAGGACCACCTTTGTCACTGTCTGCCCTCACTCTCTTTGATACATGTACTGTGCCAGACTCACTTGCCTGCAAACACACAGAATCCATGACCTGTGAAAATGTTCCTGACCTTTCAAATATAAGCTCTGTTTCCCCAGACCCTAATCAAACAGAAAGATCATTTATGTAATGATCTACCTATAAAATACTTTTATTTAGAACACAAAAACATGTTCCACTTTCTGCTCATAACACCTATCATACCATCATGAAAGCAAACTTATATAGATGAGCTGGCAAAGAAATAGTCTTTTAAGTGGCTAGTCTGAGGTTTAATTCACATGGCCCTGCCGGATAAGAGTGTTCCCATCTAAATTTGAGATGCTCAATCTCCTGTCTCAAAAGCTTAGGTGGAGCTCTGCCAGAGTTGACTTGTGTGAACATAGCATCCAAAAATGACTGTTTTGCCTGCTAGAAAAACAGACCCACTGAAGTCAGGAATGCTTTCTGTTTTGAAGAATGGGCATCAGCAAGGTACCAGGTGACAACCTTATTTTGGTCAGATGCTGGCTTGTTGCCTTCAAGTAGGACTTCTAAAGTAATTCCTAATAACTCTTCGCATTTGGTTTAACAAAGTTTTCAACTTTAAGAAGAGATTTAATGATTATACTCACTAAAATTGCAAGGAGACTTCAACACCAGCAGTTCTTTGCCATCTTGCTCTTCATGCTTCTCTGACATAATTTCAATCACCAGTTCCATCATCATCATATTTTTTCCTTCAGTTAAACTAATTAAAGAAGTATCTTTGGTCCCACGATGTGCTCACAATAGTAGCTCTTTGCCTAAAGCAACAGAGAACAGATCAGTTAATTGACATCACTGACAGGAACTCTGATCTTTAAAGACTCATAGGAGATTTTTATGAGGTTTTTTCATGTTGCAACTTTTTTACTCCCTCAAGATCTGCTATGAGCTTGTTACCAAAAGTTTGAACTTTTTTAGTGTGTGCTGATCTATGTTTATGTAGATAAAGGGCAGACAAACCAAAAACCTATGACGTAATGGGAGAGTCAGCTGGCAATGACTATAACCACAACCAAGGATTAGAGTTTTACTTCATGAATGTCTTGCAAAACAGGCAAAGCCTTCCAAAACAGGCAAAGCCTTCCAAATATTTAATACAAAATATTCAAAATAAAGCAGTAGTATGTCATAAGCGTGCAATTTTTTGTTCTTTGTAAAACCAATAATAATGCAGCCAGCTAGCATTGTTAAGAAACATACAATTATGGGTTCTTTTCAGTAGTATTCTTTTCAGTACTGCAAAAATAAAAATGAATTATGTAAAGTGGACTTGAAAGACTACAAATATTACTATTAAGTCTGGGATATTCCACTTTTCTGGTAGCAAGAATTAAGAGTTATGAATATGCTATGTCTCAATGGAAAGTTTGATATTAAACAGTTATCATTAGGCAGTACTAAGAAAACCACTTGTTCTCAACATACTTTCCTTCCCATAAACCCAGAAGCCAGAACATTTCCATAGAAAAAAGGAAGAGGAAACAAATGGATTTCTTATAAACCACCAAATATTTTTGGTCAGACCTCAGTTATTTTCAAAAGTTTCGTGGGGCGGTAGTAGTTCTGTTTCAAATTAGGAAGACGTCCAAGCTGCACACATCAGATTAGGGTCTGACTTTCTCAGAACACAGGGATGCTGCGATCCCAGGCTGACTCAGTTTATTGTAGAAATAGAAAGCATATGCAGAGATTTATGTACATAATCAGGGAACACAGGTGTTTGTTTTGGAGTTTCATCTGCACTCTTTTCCTAGACAACTTCTAATTTGCCTGTTTAAAAACCACTGACTGGGCAAAGGCTGGTTGGTCCAGCCATGATTTCTCCTTTTTTATGAAGCCTAGATTTTACACAACATATCTAGAATCATCTAGTTCCCAGTGCTGAAACTTCCCGCTGTTCCCAGAAAAATTATATTTCTCATTGTTCTGTGACATTGAATAGCTAGATTACTGCTGAACTCGCTCATCAACTACCTTAGGTTTTAATATGAAGACCCAGCTGTGTTACCACTGAAATCCATGGTACAGGTCTCATCAATGGACATTGCTGGTTACCAAGGAATATGCTGTACATATAGCAGAAATTATTTAGAATTATTAGCAGCTTTGTACACATACATTTATGTAATATATAGCATCAATTTCTTATTAGTGGTAGATATGAGTAGATATTGCCATGATCAGAGCCATTGAATCAGTAAAAACAATGAATAAATCATTAACATAAAACTTAATTCAGGAAGTAATACTTATGGAATTCTTACAAGCAGGCTGTGAACTATTCAAATGCACGCTGGTAAATGGAAAACAAAGGCTTCGTAACGTTGGCCAAATATTCTGAATTCAGGTTGTCTTACTTTTTGGCCAAATCAACCACATGGTTCCTTGACTGAATGAGCATGCTAAAAGCCTTTCCTATAAATATTCCACAGACAAACAGAATCATAGAATCATTTAAGTTGGAAAAGACTGAGTCCAACTGTTAACTCAGCACTGCCAAGCCCTCACTTCCTTCAGCCATTTGTCGTAAGACCTGTGCTCTACACCTTTCAGCAGGTTTGTTGCCTTTTTTGGGACACACTCCAGCACATCAATGTCTTTCTTGCAGCGAGGGGCACAAAACTGAAAACAGCATTCAAGGTGCAGCCTCACCAGTGTCTAGTTATTGGAATGAATTCCCTTTTTCTCTGATACCAATCTTTAGAATTTTCCTCTTTGCTATTTTGCTATTCCAGTTGTTTGCAGACTGGATTCTGTTTTGGTTTTGTTTTTTGTTGTTTCTGTTTGTTTGTTTGTTTGTTTGTTTTGGTGGTTTTGTTTGTTTGTTTTTTTAATGTGTGTGTGTTTTGCTTTTTGTTTTTTATTTCTTGGACAGACTTTAAATAAAGTTAATTACTGTAATTCAAAAATTTCTCTTACCTGACTGCATGATGCATGACAGGAGGAAGAGGGAGGTGCCCCAGAACTGTCATTCTTCATTATTCCTTCTCCTTTGTTTCCTCACCAGTCCTGTAATCAATGATAAAATCCCTATTGAGAACCTTTTTTATGCTGTTTACAAGTCCACCTATAGTTTGTCTGAAGTTCTGGCTCAAACAGCTAATTAGAGATCTTTAATAGTCTCCTATACCATTTAGTTAGCTTATCCCTAATCAGCTTTGCTCATTTGAGTTGTCCCTCATATGCTTGATTCCAACAATACTGAGGTTTTATCAGGCTGGTTACCTTCTTTACCTTCCTTTTCAGTTGGTCGTGATAGTTTGATCACATAGTCAAAATACAATTACTCTGCAGGCGAGAACTGTAAAATTTCCACACTGTACATTGTCAAAAAAATGGCATACTTAGAAATGGTCTTTAAAAAACTTATTAGAAGGGAAATTTTCAGTGAAAATTTTCAGTGCTTTTTCAGTGAAAGGCAATGAGATAGTTGAAAAACAAACAAGAAAATTCTTGTCGTGAACTCATTTTCAGTTTAGATAACATGAATGGCCTTCAAATTATTAATGTTATACTTTCATCAAAACTGACTCTAAGAAGAATACAGGTCTAAAACTGGACTTTAGTGGAACTTCTTAGTTTCTTATATATGTTTCTGGAGAAAGACTGTTTCAACGAGAGTTATATATACAATAAAAAACAGTTAAAGATATCAACACAATCTTGTAGTCCGATTTAGATTTTCTTACTAATTATCAGTATAAAATAAATTGCAATTGAGATTTATTTTTCAAAACAGATAAGGAAGAACAACTCTCCCATTTCGTTGAAATAAGCTTCTAGAATCTCAAAGAACACGAGTTGAAAATTTAGAGCAATTTTTCTGCATCATTTCTGCACCAAGAAATGAGATTAAACCACTACTGAAACATTAGCTATCCTTTATTTGCGAGACAAGGACAAACCTTTTAGACAGTTGACTTCATCTATGAAGACTACTGACAAAGGATGTTAAAAGGTCATTCTAAATGGTGTCCCTTTGGGCCATTTGGGCTTGAGTGGTCCTGTCCACAACTTATTTGCCATGGTCCACTGCATTTAGGTATATATGAAAAGAGCTTTGTGCAAAGCACATCTTGAGACATCTCTGCATGACGTTTTACTTTTTTTTCAGAGATTCTGGACAGACCTCATCTTTGTGGCAAAGGTCAAATGGGAAACATCTTGAAAAGAGCTACTGAAGCAACAAGGGAATGCGAATCTTTGTGCTCTTCTGCTCTCAGCCATGAAGCTACTGTACCTTATGAATAAGTTCATAGTTCTTTGTTCCTTTGAGACTATTTGTTAAAAAATAAGCCTAATAAGCCTTTGAAAGCCTTCTTTATTCTCAGTTTTAATCGTATCATTAAGGTGAGGAGGTGGAATCACACTTAAAATGTTTTCACTGAAGTCGCCTTTGTTAGTTGAGGGGAATGACCTGTATTTACAAGAGAAGAAATACAGGTTGATGAAACATAATCACAGAGAATGCATTGGTATTTGAAAATGACAGTTGTACTGAAAAATATCTTCTTGAGTTACATTTTATTTTAGAAATCCAACAGTTCAAGAAGCTTGATCATCTGTGAAGCTTATAATACATTTCTATTCTCTTTTAGCATCCAAGAAAAACAGAAAAAGAGACAAATAATTCCAAGTCTGCCCAGAATCACAAGTTTTATGAGAACATTACATTATTTTTTATAGTTTAAGATCTTACTGATTGTCTTGATATGCCCTTATATCAATTCTGTTTCAGAAGAATCAGTTGTTTTTCTATTATTAGAGCTGTTACAATTCTACTATCAATTTCAGAAGAAACCCTTCAAACCCCACTGAGATAAGCAAGTAATAATATGTCACACCCAAAGCATTATCACATTTATAGGAAACATGCTGTTATTAAAAAGATACCCAAAAAACGTCGGTTACGAATACAAGAAAACAAACAGCATTTCCATCTCCAGACTGCCTGAGATGTTAAAGGTAAGAAATGCAAGCACTTTAAACAGAAAAAAAGCTGCTGTTGTGCTGATATGCCAAAGGCTAAGGACATTTTGCAGCACATTATAGAGGCCAATCTCTCAGACAGTGGCTGTGGAAAGGATTTCTAGGTGACAGACTCTGTCCTCCCCTGGCCAAATATCACTAGCCTGGCTGTCAGCTAGGGCTTAATTTGAAGGTTTAAATGGAACCAGCGCAATGTTTTTGTGCCAAATAATGAATAGATATAGAAACTTCTGCATTAAAGGGAAAGATTTCTTTTGAAATCACATTTCTGTAACTTTCAAACAAAATCTTGGTATCACATGAAGAACAGGTGGCCATTTGAAAACTAGGAGATAGGCCTTTAAGTAATTTACATAATGTTAAATTTTTATATACAGTGGTACTTATGATTTCCATTTTGTAATGCAAAAAGAATACTGGTTTCCTCGATGTAATGTCAGATTAAGCTCTATGAAATTTACTATTTCTAGAAATATGTCAAGAAAATGCACTCATCTCAAAAATCAGACTGAAAAACTGTGATCTTCTGGCTTTCAAAAATCTATATGTGCCAATAACTCAAAATCTTTTTTCCATGTGAAAAACAAGACATGCCTATTTAGAGTAACATGACCACAATGTCATCTAACAGAAGTCCACAGAAGACATGACACATTTGTCTTACAGTCCGTAGGTGAACACATTATCATTTTCTTCCTGTCACTCAGCACTGAACATGTTAGATGACAACCTATAATAGAATTTAATATAAATGCATCTCCAGTCAATATTGGAATAAAGACTGAGATTTTCCTAATGGGATCTGCGTAGCCAAATCCCTTGGGCAGCATGGAAGATCATATCAACCTTAAAATTCAGCCAAGCAAAAAATTAAGTCAACATAATTTTAATATGGAAAACAGACATTACCCTCACTACCTTAAAATGAAAATTCTCACATAGATACATACATAATGTATTTTAAAAGGAATGCTTTTGAGAGAAACATCCTTTCCTCAGGAAGATTTTTAAAAAGAAATATTTTCCCATTCACCTAACAACACTTCAAGATTTTACATCTTCCCTCTTTTTTCTATTTTGCTAATGAGAAGGGAAAAGAAACAAAACAAAAAACTTAAATAATTTCATTATTTTGAATTTTAGCCTTTGTGTTTTGAATAATTTAGCTCTAGTAAAGGCTTAAATATGAAGAGGACTGGAGACTAATAGAGAGCAGGTTAGAAAAGAGGTTTGCTGGCTGACTCACCACCTATATCACACCATTTCTGGGCACATAAAGAAGCATTGAACAGGTAGTATGTTTCTGAAAGCTCTAGCAATGCAGAGGAAACCTGACAGATTCACATGTGCTCCAGATGTTCTCATTAACATACGCTTAACCCAAGACAAGTATGCTAAAAAATACTTTCTCCACAGGTCACCTTTTATGGGAAAGGGAATACAGCTCTTCTGTTACAACTTACAACATCAGTCTGCCTGAGTCTGCACCAACACCACTCAGGCAGCAGCTCTCATGTGCAATTAGTTACAAAAAGACTGCAGGTCCAGGCATTGATTACAGGCATCCATGAGGAACCAAACATCCTTTTCAACTCTTGGATCTAGTCCTTAAAAATAAGCAGGTGATGATAGGACAGTCTCATCTGTTGTTGTCTTTCCTTATGCAATGATCAGCCACTTTAACAGAATCCAATTTGATAAACTAGCTTTTGTCCTCAACTTTTCTAGTCCAATTAACTTGTAATAACTAAAAATATCAAGGCAACTTAAAACCAGTCAAGAATGATCTTTCATGTATACTAACATCTGTTTCTTGGGAAATCAACTGCAATTCTTGAAAATAGTTCTCCAGCTGAATCTGATAGAAGACAAATATAAGTGAAGAAGTGATTTATTTAAAAGTACCAGGGACACGGAACAGTAAGCACATATTGATTTCTGTGAATTTAAATGTCACTCTATATAATACATCTCTTTCTTATTGAGATATGTGTAGAAGCATCTTACTATCAGTATTTTCATAATGCACAGATGTGATAGCAGTTGTGACAAATTTTAAGGTCTTCATATATGTTACTGTGAAAGAAAGCATCACTGAAAAATCTGTATGTATTTGTATTTACTTTTCATATTTACTTTTATGTATAATACACAAATAGTAGTATTTATATTCTATTACAATACAGAAATACATACTATAGTATATTTTGTTAGGACTCCATCTTGAGACTGGAAAAATATGAACACTTAATTGGAGAAATGCTGTCTTCCTGTAAGAGCTTACAATATAAATGTATACATGGACAAGAAGCACAAGGGATGGAAAAACAGAAAACCTTGTTATGATTACTTTATGATCTGGAACTTAGGCATCGAGGAAGTAAAAAAATTTCCCCACAACACCACAAGAAGCTTCTGGCAGAACTAAGAATAAAACCAGATCTCTTCAACTGCAGTCTTGTACTCTAACCACATGGCAAAAAATGCCTGTAAAATATTAAGGGTTTAGTAGGAAACTACGTTGTGACTCAATATGAACAGTTGCTAATATAATAATTGAGTTTATTTTGTGTATTTGTCTTCTGAGCTGCCGAGCATAGCAAAACTGTTCAGGGAGTGAGTGACTGTGCAAATAAAAAGAACACACAAGTGTATTTCAGATGCATCTTTTAAAATCACCTATTTTAAAATGTGGGGGTTTTCCCCACTGACCTTCCTGAAGGTAACTTAGTGCTAGTGTGTTACTGTTAATTATTTTTGTGTGAGAGAACAAAATAGGTTATGGATTGATGAAAAGATAATTTGCTTAAAAACTGAATACCGCAGGAAACAAGGCTGCATTCTGAAAGAGCTCCGATTCTGGAGAAAAAATAAAAATAAAGAGGAGATGGATGTTTTCCACAACTGTCAGTTGTACCACACTGTGGGTTAAAACATGAATAGGCACATTTGTGACTAACTTACTGCCAAAATTAAATGCAGCTGCTAAAACACTGCCTGGCGAATCTTTGGGTATTATACATTTGAACTACATCATTGAAATGCTATTCCAAACTATGGCATGTCTTATGGACATCATGCGGATTAGTCCATGCTAAAATCATCGCTAAAAAAGTGTTGACTTGTACTAACATAAGCAAATAAGTAAATGGAAGCAGCCACTTCTGCATCTTCCCTGTCACACGCACACACACAAAACAAAACACAGAGGGGAAAAAACCCAAACCCTCTTTTTCTTCAGAAGCTACAATGTTAAAAAAAAAAAAAAAAAGTTTAGTGGCGCAACACTGATAAAACAAATAAGACTCCCCAAAGGGCCTTCCCAGAGCAATACGCTCTTTCAGAGAGCAACAACTTAATATACAAAAAGCAGGAGGGGCTTTGGACTCCTGGACTATGCAGGCAGCCATCAACACCTACCTATAACTGCACTATACCTACAATTTACCTCTACTTATTTTCAATTCCCTGAAACAAAACAAAACCAATGCCAGGGTAAATGCCAAGGTCAGAGGCAGATGCCACACCACAGTGCTGTGCAGTGCCTAACACAGGATGGAGAAGCAGGGCCTAAGTGAGGTCCTTCCCAGACTATGTGTGAAAGAATCAACCAAACCTCTCCACTGAGAAGGGTACAGTCAGAAAGCTGATTCTCAGAGAGGAACACCCAACATGGTTCTGTCAGGCAAAGGATTCTGCAGAATCCAAGAGAGACACAATCAAGCATGGTGGACTTGGGCGTGTAACTGAGCAGGAGACATGATCTATTGCTGCAGATGAGCTCCACATGGCTGTTAAGCCATGTGTCCTATACAGACAGGGTCTAGAGCAAAGTCACATTAAAGGGAAATCCCCATCTAGCTTTCTCCTGACAAATCAGCCAGTTTCCTCCTCAGGTTTCTCCTGGCTCTGGCTATATATACCTTGAGCCCCACTGTACAGACTTTAAACCAGAGCAAAATTTTACGAACATAAAATGGAAAGAAAATATTACAGGAAGCATTAAAAGGCTGGGTGTAACCAAACTTAACATAATGTTTTTTTGGTTTAATTATTCTGCTGGCTGAATGTGTTACTGTGCCTTGTTATTGCTAAGTATGGAAAAAAAAAACCCGCAAAACTACACAATAGAAATGAAGAAAGAATACAAAACAGATGCTGAAAAAAAAGGTACAACTAAGAGTATAATTTGTACACCATACAATTATTCTCCATAGTCTCAAGTCATTTGTCTCACCAGGGCAGTGTAATACAATTGTTATTTATAAAAATCACAATAGTCTCAGTTTTATACATATGTAATTCCTCCAGGTTATACTTCTTTTCACCCGAAATAACTTTTTTCCATGGCATA